>NW_028280472.1:0-52397 GCF_059751315.1 Micrasema longulum | reverse complement strand
TGTGCGTTCGTGCTTTTATTTGCTTACCTACGTCACTGATTCTCTGAGTTGCCAACCTGTCGTGTTTGTTGTCTATTGTTCTATTTTCGACGGATGCCGGTACTTACTTCTGAGGCATCTCAAAGGGTTAGGGCAGCTTTTGGCCAGTGGCATTTTTCCAGTCAAGCAATAAAATTTCTCTGTACCAAAATTTAAGTTCCACTTTTAGTTCATCGAGAGAACCTATCAAGTAACTTCAATAAAACCTCACCGGATATTAAATTATTTTTATAGTGGCATTACAGTGTGCCAACCAATAGCCAACTATGTGTTAAATCAATGGTTTAGATAGCGCTCATCTCACTGCGGATTGGTTATTCAAACTACTTTATTTTCATTAAAATATTACAACAGGGATGGAGAACATTTTAGAGAAGGGAATATTAAAGTCTGGTCTTGAACATTCATATTTCTTCAATTCTTCCATCTGTTGACTTTAGTGAAGTTAAAGAGTTGAAACCTTTATTGTTGTAAATAGATTCATCTGATCGAATTATTTAACATACTTATTAAATATATATATATACTTACATGTATATGTTTTATATATATTTGGATCCCTGTATTTAGGTACTCGGAAAAAATCGTTTTTGTTTGTCTTGAAAATGGGATGTTCGAATACTGATTTTGGTTTAGTACCTTTATGAGTCCAATCACCATTGTTGCATAGTCCAAGAACAATGGCTTGTGATAACTACTTTTGACGACAATGTGGATATCTGTTAAGAATATTCCATTTTTCCTACATTCTGCTTCAAGACAATGGCGTTGTGAGCTGAAAAATAGGCACTGAAATAACGGTAGTTCGATACTCTGTGAAAAAATATCATCGCATGGACAATAGTCATTATTCCTTAATTTAAACCTATATTGGTAACTTCTCATAGCTCCGTGTCCGGTAAAAATTTGGGTCGTTTCGAAAGTACTTTGGCGATGACGACGAAAGTTTTCTGCATCAGCCGGCATTGGGTTTAGTGATTTTACCTGTAGAAGAAGCGCGGTAATGATCCTCCAAATGCTGCTGCGTATTTTATTTTATACAGCGTTTAGCAAAGCTAAAGGGAAATTCTGAGAAGAAAAGTGCCGTTATTTTACAAGTTGCGGCTCTTGCTCGTTCATCCGCTCTCTCATTTCCTACGATACCTGCATGTCCTCTTATCCAGCATATTTGAATAATCACCCCTCTGATTTTTAGATGCTTAATTTTACTCTGAATATCTACAATTAATGGATTAACCGACCGAGTATCAGCTATAGCTTGAACGCCCGAACGACAATCTGATAATATTTTTACAATAACCCACCTCTCTAGTGATTTTTTAATAACCATTCGAGAGCTTCTCGTATTGCGAGTAGTTCAGCCTGAAAAACTGAGCAGAAATTGTCTAATTTAAATGTTCTGCCTGGTAATTCTTATCAACCTCAAAAGGAACGAATGCCACTCCCACTTTTTCGTCGAGCAGGCTTCCATCTGTAAAGATTTTTACTTCATTGGAAGCATAAGGAGGAGATCTTATTTAATTGGGGCTTATTTCACATACTAGGCAACGCCTGAAAACAAATTTCTAATTTTTAAACTTCTTCTTGCACTAGTTTGTTTTATAACGATATTTTGAGTTTGTCCAAATGTTTGTAGACAAAAGACTGGATTTTACCCCTGGAGAGTCATAAAGACTAACAAATTTCAACAGGGATGGAGAACATTTTGGAGAAGGCCATATGAAAGTCTAGGTATTTACAGGGCTTATGAACTGTCGTTAGCTGATTTAAGTGGCCATTTTACACACCGTGTAACATTCACCATTTTGCCTACGTTGAAACATCCATATTTCTCCAATTGCTACATCTGTTGATTTAATTGAAGTTTGGTGAAGGATAACTGGATTATGATTCAATCAGATTCATTGAATCAGGTTTTCGCAAAATATTTTTATGGAGAAATACATTTAGATGAATATTTTTGTTTGCATTTTTTCCCTCTAAATATGTTTAAATATTTTTTTCATACATTCTAAAGGGTTGTTTTTTACATGTGTGTAATACAAAAGATATGACCACATTGTCTTGTCCTTGCTCCGTAAAAAGCCTTGACGGCGCGGGACAGAACGCTGGAACAATACGAAAATTCGGCTGCAGTTCGGTAAAGTTCACGATGGCGTTTATTACACGTAAGTTCCCGAAAATTACGATTTATTTTATAAGATGTATTAGAATCGTTAAAGAACGAGCTGAATAATGTAATTGAATTTTTTCTTCCTCGATTTTCAACAGAAAAAATGTGCGGGAGCGACACGTTCACGTCAAACAAATCGCTATTGTCACAAGATTTTGTCTGTGCGTATTCACACGAGGACAATACGGTGGTGGGTGTTATCATTGTTCCGCGGAGATAGCCTGCCCGTCTATTTCGGTGCTATGTCTCGGAACAATTTTTGTCCTATAAATTGCTGTTCACACGCGGACTATGGATAAATCCCGGGACAAAACAGTGTTGTATAGCTCACGTGTAAACGGCCCATAAGCCAGTATCTTGTATTGTGCTAATAAAATGTCTATAATATTATATTCATAACTTAAAAATCACCGTATTTAATGTTAAAAATAACTTTAAAGGCATTATTCGATATTTAAAATCTGCTGCAATATTAAAAATATCCGGTGAGATATTAAATTGTAATCTATCAATTGGCTGATACGATCATAAAAATCCACACGGCACGATTATATTACGTAGGATGGATTGATTTAAAAAATATTAAATAGTATTTTAAAAATTATTAATTTGGCTGGCAAAATAACTCTATAGTACACAATAGACTAACTCGATTTTATTTTGCAAAATTTTTACATAAAAAAAAATGTCTTACAATATCTTTCCACCCTTATTTTACCGTATCTTGAGGGTTCGGTCAATACGAATGAAATTATTTTTTCAGAACTGATTTTTTAAAAAACATGTACTAAAATTAGAAACTACAGATTTCACCGACATTTTTAGTTTAAAGATAGGTTTTATATAATGTAGTCGCGCAGTACCGGTATATAATAATTGTCACCGCTTTGTATCATGTATTTAAAAAAGGTTTATCTATCCGCACTTAGTAATGCATAGGGCACTGGATGGATACAATAGTTGAGGTGCACCTTAATAATTTAAGGTGTGAAGGCAAGTTGATCAACCAACGGTTCAACTAAATATTACAGACTTTACGGTATATTCAATATTGCAAAAATCACCTTTTACAGTATTTCATATCGACCTTGTCGGAAACCAAACCCATGACCTAAGGTGCGGTAGGTAAACGCGCAAACCACTACACCACGAGGCAGATATCTATTTAAAAGCAGACATTATAAATTATAATATTTATAATCGTTTAATAAATATTTACTCGGGTGTTTCTACATAGAATAATCATTTTTGTGGTCCTAACCGTTTCATTCTACTGCAGGTATTGATCGTCTGATATATATATGCTATAAAACGGGTTTTCCAAAGATATAAATCTGGTAATAAAAGTATAACAGTTGTGTTGTAATTATCCAGTTTTCCCTATTAATTACACCAGTCAGATTTTACGACCTATCCGCAGAGCAGTTTGCTTTTGCCGTTACATTTTTAAACTGGCTTTTCGGCTATCGCCTTTGACTGGAGAAAATGAATATTTCTGCTCGAGGAATATCGGCTCCGGGGAAGGGTCGCTGGTTAAACGAGGATTACAAATAGTCGTTGAGTTTCCCGAACTGGCGGATGCCATGAACAGTGAACACAAGGCAAGAAATCCCCGAAAACAAACAAGCCATGAACTTTTATCGCGGTTGTGAAATATCTAACAGTGTTATTTTACTTAAAGACTTCGGTAAGCCTTTGTGAAAAGAAGAAAACAGACTTAAGAAAGGTTTTCTTTAAGAAGGCAACTTCTTTGTTTACCTCGAGGAATTTCAAATTGAGAGCTCGAGGGGGCTTTGGTATATTAAGAAACAAAATAAAAACAATCCCGAATCTTATGTTCCTGAGTTTTGTTAAAGAATGAAGTCATCTTTGCGTACAATATACACATTTATTTGATAATTTTTAAGGTAAACAACTCGGTTTCTAATATTTCGCCTTGAATTTTCAGTTTCTAAATTTACTAAACCGTCGCGCATTAATCTTTTCTGTACCCATCCAAGAATAAACGCAAACAATTCATCCCAAGGTGGTTATTTGGAAAATTATTTAACTATTAGAAAGTTTTTTAATTTTTGTGTGAAAAATCTCAACCATAATATTATATTAAGCGCCGAAAGAAAATTTACCAACAGTTTTTTTTTTATTTTTACGGATAGTTAGAATGTTGGTACATGAAACTGTTTTCAGGTAGTATGGACGTGTTCCTACAGTAAAAACACAATTGTTTAAGAAGCAAGCTGTCCTTATTTCGAATACATACGAGAAGGTTCTATGACGTAACATACTATCAAAGTAATATCTGCCGGGAGTACGCTATTTATTATTTTGTACTTGTAATTCTGAGACTGTTTAGGCAGAATGTATATGTTTTATATTTGTTGGACTTTTGTGCTAATTTACAAGGGTTGATTCGTTTTGAAAAAAATATGTATACATCAATTCATGCATAGCATTTATATTCACGGCTGAATATAGTTAAAATTCACAAGTAGGTACATACAAAGATAAAACTACGATAGTAATGATTTTTGACTGTTGGTATAAAAATATTTTTCAATAATTACAAATACCTTACCCGACGAATTGTATAAATTTTGTCACCGTAAAGGGTTTCTAAAATCTAGTAGGGAGACTTATCAAACGCGCAATTACAGTTAACCTCAATTAATATCTGATTGGTTAATTTGATGACAAACGGAAGGCTTGCACCACTAGTTCCTCTCAACCTGTCCAATGCAGAGGCTATTGGCATTTACGTTTAATTAACGGACCATATTGCAATAATATCAGCCACCTGGTCGCGGACGTGTGACATCATGCGACACGTTACGTTGTGCGCAGGTATTGTAGGATAATACTGTACCTATCTAACGATGCGTAAACATGAAGTAAAAATCGGGATTGTGTAGTTCGGTGGTTTATCCCGTAGATCCCGTAGATCAGAGTCCCGGGGAGTAGAAAGGCCCTGCTTGGGGGCTCGCGGTTCCAAGCAAGGAAAAGTAAAAAGAAAGGGTATTAGGTCTTACACTACAGAAAAAATACAATAAGTTGTGTTAGAAGGCTTTGCATGTTTAACCCTCTGAAACCTAAATAAAATCTGGCAGTTGTTGTAAAAAAATATTCAATTTAACAGAATTATTTTAAAATATTCGTTTTTTTCCTTTATAGTTAAGAATTTTTTTTTTTTCTAATTTCTTTAATTTCTTTAAAATAATACCTGTTTAAATATTAATGAACTTTTTAAGGCTTTTGAGGCTGTGCCGTGTCGAGACACAATAATTCACAATAAAGAATACATGGTAAAATTAATTAAATTAAATTATAATGATATGTGATGCTATAGAATAACAATCCAGAAAAACAACGTATAAGTAATAAATAATAAAGTTCCAAAAAATACAATGCAAAAAGATTATCAGATATAAATATTAAAGTATAAATTATCACATTTAAAATCATACACAATCAAATATACAAAATAATAGTATCATTGAAAGCAATAGAAAAAGAATATATTTAAACAAAAACATAATTGGAATGATAATTGAGATATGATTTGTAGAAACTCACTCTATACTATAGTAAGAAAAAGTAGTGATAAATAATATGCCAAATAAGAGTGAGTACCAAATTAAATAATACAAAAATACATAATGAAAAAACATAAAAATATATAATTTTTACTAATTGCTAATCTCGAACTTTTAAAAAATTTGAAAATTTTTTTGAAAAATTTACAACCTCGTCGTTGCTATGTATATTTTGAACATTCTATTAATTTCAATGGCGATTTTTATAATTAGTTTGAAAATCCATTTTATTAAATAAAAAAACCGATGATTATAATGATAACAGACATAAATTTAAACATATTACGTCACAGGCCTGTTAAAGGCTAAAAGTCGTATCTGCTGAATTTCAAAATTTTAAATTATTAACCTATAAATAAATACATGTCAAATATATTTATAAACGTACGACTAGATATTTGTTTTTTTTAGTTTTTAAAATTTTAAGTTTTGTATATTTATTATCACCGCGTTATCTTTATTTTTATTATTTTTCTACCTACGTATGTTAAGTATTAAAATCCCGAAGTTATTATATGGAACATTTATAAAACAACTGTCTAATATAATAATTTTGTAATTTAACACTGTAGGTTAATTGCATTTATGATTATGTTTATAAAAAGCATTTGTGCCGTGTATCCACTAATAAATAAATAAATAAATGATATTTACTGTTCTATGGGTATTTAATATATTTGTGGTTCTATGTTTTGCGATCTGATTTTTTAATTTGTTTTATTTATACATATTTTTTCTTTACAAGAGAATATCTCATTTTTGAGAAGCAGAAATGACTTTATTGTATTATTTTCTCATAAAAACAAAACTGATTATGGAATTTATACAATGGTTACAATATGTCGGTAGAAATATATACGTTAAATGCTTCTCAATTACATTATGAGTATAATTTTTATTAGAACATAAGAATATTTATTCCAAGTACTAGTTTTAGTCACAAAAAATAGTGTATCCGTTTTATTATTGTGCGTGTTAGTGAGGGTGAGTATATATATTTAGGGTGTGTGAATATGTGTATGGAAGTCTGAGTATTGTATGTATACGAGAGTGTGTAGTGAATATCAGTGGACTTATTGAACAATGATTATCAAAAAATATCTGTTTTTTTTAAACCTTAATGAGGAAACCTATCAACCATCTTATCGATCGATGTAAAATTATTAAGATTGTTAAGAACGCTCCGGTCTAAAATCCAGATTTAAAAATATGTAAAAAAAAATAAAAAGTAATAAAAAAAAGAAATATATATCTATATATGGGCTATGTATAGCGTGTGAGCTCGCCAATATATGACAGTAAAAATTTTATTGTCTTTGAATTTCCTAGAGTTTTAACCATCGAAAAAAAAGAAGATTGCTAATAAAATCAACAGACAATGGAAATTTGATGTGTATTATTTGAATAGATTGTTTATAACAGAAAAATACATAGAGAAATATGCATTTTTATTTTTTGTAATACAAACAGTCTAGTAAATTCGAATAAATAAAAATACGCTTTATATTAACAATATTAATTAAAATGCAAAAATAACATTTAATACTTGAAAAATAAATATTACTGAGTGTTACAAACATAATTTAAAAAACGGATAGCGATTAAAAGTAAAAACTATCTTTAGTTTAATTCTTATAGCGATAAATACATAAACATTATAAAACAGGAGTTATACAAATACAAAAATAATATTGTAACTAGGCGGCTACCTACACGGTTGAATTTCGAAACACCACGCAATTTCTTATCTCGGCTACGCTATGTAAAATGAAAAAAAATATTTAAATTAATAATTTCATCACGTCACAAAGTCGCCCCTGGGTAGCGCCTGCTAACGTCAATCAACAAAAACATCCTCGTTTTAATTACAATATTTCGGCTACGCCATAAATCTCTTTTTTTAAATAATTTCTCACGTCACAAAGTCGCCCCTGGGTAGCGCCTGCTAACGTCAATCAACAAAAACATCCTCGTTTTAATTACAATATTTCGGCTACGCCATAAATCTCTTTTTTTAAATAATTTCTCACGTCACAAAGTTGCCCCTGGGTAGCGCCTGCTAACGTCAATCAACAAAAACATCCTAGTTTTTATAACAGTATTTCAGCTACGCCATGAATTTCTTATAAAAAATGTCAAAACGTCACAAAACCACTCTCTGAGTGTCGCTACTGACATCATTTACAAAAACATAATTATTTGTGCTTTTTTCAGGTACGCAACATTTTTTTTAAATACACCTACCTAACCGATAAATACTATTAGTAATTAAACCAAGGTGTGCTTTAAAGTTCCGTATGGCCAAATAATATTATTTATTATTAGAATATTATTGACATGTAGTTCAAGCATTGCTGCATTCACGTTGCTTTACTTCTGAGAGCTCAACTACTATGTTTTTCTATGGTTATGTTAATGTCATCTGTCATGTATTGGCGAGCTCACAGGCTATACTTACGCCCTATATATATTTATATTTATGTAAATACTCATTATTCACAGGAATCAGTCACAATAGATATTAACAGGTCGCAATGACGTCGGGAACTTAAAAAGCACTGACCTCCACCTCTAATAATGAGAATAAGAATCAATAAGAATAAGCACTCACATACACACACATATATCATAATTACGATTATGCATGTACCTATATTATATGTAAATATTTAGGATGATTATTTTAGAACATCAATAATAAAGTTCTTATAAATTAAATAAGTTGAATATAAAAAAAATGTATATAAATTGGAATATGATTAATTTTTACAAAACTACCTTTAACTTCTTTTTGTACTGCCATACCGAGTCGTGAAATATATCGAGATCTAATCGTTACTCATTTTAAGTATAGTAAGTAAATGCTCGGTTGATTGCTGGTTTAGTAAATATGTGAGGCTATCGAATATCTATTACAAAAAGAAAGCGTAAAACGATTTTTCTTTAGTTACGACTTTTAGGCTTAGCATGACAGAGTTGGCATTTGACCTTAAATAATGAAAATATTAACAAAATCAATTAGGTGTACTAACGATAGTCCAGTCATAACATGAATGCCATTTTAGACCATATTACAGATTGCAATCTGGAGAAAAACGATAGACGCCACGGACAAGATTTCCAGCAATTGGAAATCAAAAACCCGACATTATTTGATTTATTGTAGCAAAAATAAATCGTGGTTTTATGAAGACGTACGTGACTAAATTATTTTTTAATCCTTTTAAAAATATTTTGGAAGGATGTTTTGAATAGAATAGCTTCTATTACAGATACATAGAACACGTGTCGATAATAACGACAATGATTTATTTATTTATATATAAAGGGTTCAAAGAACCTTTTACAAGAAAAAGTTTTACAGAAATAATCACAGCAGTGAACAATTCATTATGTTATATATGATATGAAATATAACTTTATAAATTAACTGAATAATTAAAACTAAACAAATTAGTTGAAGTAAAATATACAAAAAAAAAACTGCAAAAAAGTCAAATAGAAACATAACATATCTAAGATGACAAATAAATGATAATAATTAAAGTGAGAAATTTTTATGTTCTAAATATAAATATAACAAAGTAAAATTTAGAATAATTAAATATAAATATTAAGTGGCTAGTATTTATTAGCTAGGTAATAATGAAAAAGAAAAATGATGCTACAATAATACTTTATAAATAATACGCTTTTTAGATCAATTTGAAAGCTTAAGTAATCCTAATAACACCTTTATTTTATCAGTTGGTTGGAAGAAGTTGGAATTTGGTAATAAATCCACAAATGTATTATTTATATATAAAGAAATAAATAAAAACACGTATCCAAGAAAACAAAGTTAAATTTAATAATATATTTTTAAAAAAAATCATTTCTTTTCTAAAAAATAACGAGTGAGATTTCATTTTAATGCATTAACAGAGTTTGCATTGAAAATATCAAATATTTTTTCGAAATTATTTCCATACCTATGTATTCTGAATATAGGTGAATGCATTTCGAAGTTGGTACGAAAATTGTTACAATACAATAATTCTGTACTTCTAGTGTACCTACCAGGTATTCGTATTTGAATTAGTTTAAGTAAAGCAGGGCTGTCAAATATTGATTTCATTGTTTTAAATAAGAATAACGAATCAGATATAACTCTTCGGTCTGACAATTCAAGTAATCTCATTTCACTTCTAAGAAAATCATAATTTAAGGCTTCAACGGGTATTTTTAATTTATAGTTTATAAGCGCAAAAAAATATTTTGTACCCTTTAAACAGCATGAGAATGAATTTCATAATAAGGTGACTAAACTGAAGAATTGTATTCAAGTCTACTCCTTACTTAAGTGCAGACATTATAAAGGGATAGCTTGTTTGCCGTATGTACAGAATATTATGGATATCATTTCCAAAACACGGCATCAAAACCGTTATCGGCACCCACAAAAATTAGAGATTTTCTAAAATTAGCTAAGAACTGGGACCCTGCCACTGACTGCATTCAAGTGTAATTGTAAAGGCTGTCCCAAGGTATACATCGGACAGACTACCAGAAAAAATACAACGAGAAAAAGGGAAGACATGAGTGAGTGCAGGCTCGGCTACCCCGAAAAATCAGCTTTGGCCGAACACCACATAGAAACGGGGCGTAAGTTTTCCTTCGAGCCGATAATTTTAAGAAGACCGAGAGTCACCAAACTCGATCTGTAAAAACAGTGATCGAGATTTACAAACATCCTTTTAATATAAACAGTGATGATGGAATGCGTCTAAAATCATCCTGGCACCCAGTTATAAAAAATCACATAAAAGTGTAGACTGTTAAGCGCCACAGATTTCAAATCGACATGCTGTACATAGCGACGATTGAGACACAGTACAAATTCTAAGTATTTAACATTGTACATCATCATTATCATTACTTTTCGCACCTAATGGTTCATAGGGAACTGCATTAGTACACCGATTGCAGCGTATCTTGATCATTTTTGTTACATGAAGGTAAGATGATCAGTCCTATGCTTCAGGTACCAGTACACGGGCTATGAAATATTCTAGAGTAATAATACCTTTTATAAATCTTTCATATACACCGTGTCGGGAATCGAACCCGAGACCTCTTGCATGGTAGGTAAACGCACTGACCATTACATCACGATGTCGAAAAACGCCATATCTGTTACACATCTATCTATATAAATAACATCAACCTTGATGATGGACGCTGTAATGCGATCTGAAACGTCGGTAAAGTGTACGAACGACACACGGCATAATTAAACAAAAAAACTTATTGTGCATCTGAACTGCCGCTAGATTCTAAGAAATTTAATCACATCTATACGATATGTACAATGTACATACATAGATCTTGCTGCTGACTGCCTGCTGCGCGCGCTCCTACCTTACGCTTAATTGATACAAAATATGGTCTCTATAGTAAGAAAATGTAATGCGTTGTCGTCGAAGTCCATTACATTCGGGTATTGAATATAATAAAATTAAGGTCCCGGGGGGTTGCCAGATTTTTAAATCGTAAAGACAAAAGGGGTGTATTGTAGGAAAATTAAAATCGTCTCAAAAAAGTAATACTAACTTTTGTAAAGCTCGCCAGCGAATCCTAAGTTATTTGAGTTTTAAATATTAAGAAATACTAAGCTCTGGGTTTTAAAGTTACCGTTTAGTGTTGAGCGCGTTTGGATTTTTTTTCTTCATAAAGAAATAAAATCAATAACTAAGCTACCATCTGAGATCCATTGTATTTTTGAATAGAGTAAAGTTAAATACGTATAAAATCCCCCTAATTTTAACTTTTTATTAGTTAATTTTTAACCCCCTAAAACTGTAAGACGATATTTTTCCCAAGTTAATAAAGATACATGTAAAACAACATACTTTTATGATTTTATTTCAAGTTCTGGCGGGTGAAGAATACAGTTCTGTTTGTGAAATGACATCAGGATTCTGGACAAGCGTTTTTGAATCGATGGCTACTCTCAGGTAAAAAATCTGTAAAACAAAATCGATTGGAGATAAGTTCGCCGCGTAGTGTAGAGGCTGGCGCATTCGCCTACCATATTTGAGGTTCCGGGTATGATTCTAAAGGAAAAATAATCTCATTACTTTCATGTAACCGATGATTAGTTAGTTGCCAATTAAGGAAAAAAAAGTCCTATATTTTATATTTCATTTTTCATCTTTGTTTTTAATTTTTTACTTTTTCATAAATGTTTTAAGTATTTTATTTTTATTATTTCTTTATTTTTATTACAAGTCAGTACTATAATTGTTATAACAATATATTTTTATAGTATATATATATACCTTTATAGTCTGTAAATGATAAGTGAAATTTTTAAAATTTATTTATTCATTCAAAATTACACTCGTTTAAATATTAATGAACTTATTAAGGCGTTTTAGGCTGTACCCGTGTCATAATAATTAACAAAAAAACAATACAAAGTAAAATAAATTAGATTAAATTATTATAATGACATGTGATGCAATAGAATAACAATCCAGAAAAAGAAGGGATAAGTAAATAATAAAATCCCAAATAATATAAAATAAAAAAGATAATTAGATATAAAAAATATAAATTTAGATTCATACGTAATCAAATAGACAAAATAACAATATAATAGTAAAATACAGTAGTATTGAAAAAAACAAGATAAAAGTATTATTGAAATCGAAAAACCAATAAATGAATAAAAACATAATTGGAATGATAATTGAGATATGGTTTCTAGAAACTGACTTTGTACTATAATAAGAAATAGGAGTTATTACTTATTGCCAAATAAGGGTGAGTACTAAATAAAAAAGTACAAAAATACACAATGAAAAAATATCAAGATATATAAAAAGCAAATAAAAGTAAAAGTATGGAAAGAAAGTAGATTTGTAGATTTTTGATAATCTCGAACGTTAAAAAAAAAAAACAACCTCGTCCGTATCGATATGAATTTATTATTTATTTTAGAACAGGTATTTTTGTATTTAATGAAGCTGCAAGGATTGTTTTCTTACAATTCAATTCAAGGTCTAATACTTTTTTGTTTTATTTTGTATTGCATGTATTTACTTTTATTTTTTGCCTACAAACGCCGTATTTTGGCACTGAACCTGAACCTGTTTAATATACTCTACATTTGATGAACCAATGCAGGGTGCGGATATGCACATGGTGATGATGATTTGAAGTAAGAATTTAACGTAAAAACAATAGTATTTCATAGCAGACTCGTTTTTTCTTTCAAAATAGTAAATGTATTATTATTTTTGGTTTAGAATAATGATTAGGGTAACGTTAAAATCATAAGTTTAAGCTCACTTTGAACTTTTTAAAGTAGGTTAATGCAATTGAAAAACTATTATATTATCTCGTTATCGGGCTGTTTGAAATAAAGTATCGCAATTTATCATGTGAGTAAAATTAAGTCTGAAACTTGTTTGAAGAAAATTGATATTTAAACTTCAAGCAATATTTTTCTTTGTGGAAGGCAAACTTCAAGAACAAAGCGAAATAATTCCAACGTTTTAAGTGTTTAAAGATATAAAAACTGTCAGAAACTTTTGTCTCTAGTCTCTTGTCTCTTTCTTTCTTGTTTTATTACTATGCGACATAATATAGTTAATTAAAACGAAATAATTGTCTAATACAATTTTTTTTATTTAGAAGCTTGTCTATTTTCAAGTGGTTAGTTTTAAGAGATAATCGGCCTCGCGGTGTAATGGTCAGCGCGTTTGCTTACCACGAAGAGGCCTCGGGTTCGATCCCTGACTTGGTTGATATGAAATCTTAATAAAAGGGTGTTTTCACACTAGAATATTTCATAGTCTCTGGACTGGTACCTGAAGCGTAAAACTGATCATCTTACCGTAATATGTCAAAAATTATCAAGATACCAATGCAGTGCCCTTTGCACCATTAGGTGGGAAAAGGGAATTATGGTGATGATGAGTTTTAAGAGATAACAATTTAATAATTAGATGATTATTTTCTGAATGTGCATGAATTCTTGTATTTTCAGATATTCTAAATAAATTAAAAAAATAATATTTTGTACAGAAACAAAAATCTTTATATTTTAAAATGGAGGTGTTCTATTGATGTTTCAATCAATTTGACCTGACGCTGGCGCTGACAAAGCCATTTGTCTTTATTTTTGATCTCAATTGTAACTTTGATTAACGTTCAGAAAAAAAAGTCATATTTGAAAAAAGATTTTTGAAAATGAAAAATACTGTTTTGTTTAAAATATAACCGGAACTCTGGACGAACGTTTTTGACACGATGGCTACTCTCACCTAAAATACTGAAATCGAGTAAAGTTTAGTCCGCCTCGTGGTGTAGTGGTTGGTGCGTTTGCCAACCGTGTTTGAGGTCAGTCAATTTATGAAAAGAAATTGTATATTCAGCGGACCATCGCCATCGGTCAAACCGAGGATGTGAAAGCATTTGCCCTCTACCTAATAGCCGGCTACCTCAAAGCGTTAGGCTTAGAAGAGGATATATTTAGCATGAGAGTTGTTGACAGTAGCCAGGCTCTTTAAAGACTTAGCTTGACTTATGATTAGCTGATCTTTACAGGTCACGGTTTGCCACAGATCCTCATTTACAAAAATACGAATAAGCCATCGAGTCAAAAACACTAACTCAAGATTCTGGTTCTATTTCACAAACGGAACTGTAATTTTCATCCGTCCGAATACAATATAATTAAATAGCAACTAAATAAAAATAAAATCAACAATTTTTATTATTGCGTTACTTGAAACTGTATTGCAATTTATTGCACTTTTTTATCTACATTACCGTCGTAGGTATTACTATTTTTATAACCCCCAGCAAATGGCGGCCTCCATGGTGTAGTGGTCAAGACGCTTAACTCACGCATGGAAGGTTCCGGGTTCGATTCCCGGTGAGAATACAAAAAAATTAATCAGATTTTTCTCAAGCCTGGGTGTTCTGTGATGTAATTCACTACTGTAATTGGGCTTCCTGGCCTATTGTGGTGCAAAAATAAATCAATTAATCAAAATTTCATTATTTCTTAGTGGTGCATAAGGTACTGCAGTAGTACTCCAAATGTTGCGTTTTTTCGCCTTTTTGATACTATCTACCAAAACATGATAATATAGGGCGAAAACAAGTTACGTTTGAATAAGTACATAACATGTTATTTCTAGTGTTTCCTTGTATCATCATCTCCGTCGTTCTTTTCACTGCAGAGGGCCGTGACCGTCCCTCTTTTTGTATTCAACACGTTATGGACTGTTATTCTCCACCTCTCCCGACAGTCCAACGCGTTGGCCGCATCGTTCCAACTACTGATGTTCCTGTGGCAGCCTTGATTTAATCAGTCCATCTATTGTGGGAATTTCCTTTCCTTTTATGTTGTCTTTCGATCCTCATAGGACCATTAAATTTTTCAGAATGTTCTCGTCAAGTCCGGCAAAGTGTCCGAAAAACTATAGGACATGCTTTAAACAGACGAAGGACAATCTGTCATCAATGTTTAGTTATCTTAAAATGGAAATATTTGTCCATCTCGTGGTCCAGAGGATTCGAAGCATACGTCTTCAGTACCACATTTTGAAGGTTGCCTCTGTCTTTCCCAAGCATTTATGGTCTGTGACTTTCCTCCATATAAGAATATGGGGAAAATCGGTGCTCTCACCAGGCAGATCGTGGTTTTTGCAACGTTCCTATTCTTTCATATTCTATCCAATTGGCCATCGCTATACGTCACTTAATCTTGACACTTGCCTGATAGCATTTAGCGGAGAGACACAAATTTATGCACAACTTTTAAAAGCCGGACAGGGTATTTGCCCGTTGCAGCTAGTTGTGTCGATCTATGATCATTACTTTTGTTTTACCTTCGTTCAGCTCTATGGCCAAACCTCTCGCTCTCCTCTACTAGATGTAGTAAAAGAGACACCTCATTTTCAGATCTATCGACAATAATTGTATCATTTGCGTACTTCAAGTTGGATTTGATTTTACCCCCAATCATCTCTCCATCGTATTTTTGTATACGAACCACAAAATTCTGCAGTGGAAAACCACTTACTAAATCGATACTTCACATCGTACTTGACGGAAAATTTCACACACTGAACTGTTTATTTTTTCCGACTGGATACAGATGAATTTTTTATTTATGTGATTATTAAAATGGTGTCAATACAATTCTTACAAAGCATATTTGCAAAAAGTCGTATCTTAGAAAGACTATCCTAAAGACTCGCCAAGCCAATTAATCGTGTTTTTAAAAATGTAAGATCGATGACAGCGAAACAATATTTCAACGTTGCGGGTAATATCGAGGAATTCATATAAAAAATCTGCGTGGATTGCTTTTAGCATACAATTTCTAATACTGGTAAAATAACACAGGCTAAGCTGGGTACTTCAGCTATGAAAACAAGCCTCTACTGTAAAATTCAATATATCGTTCTTAGTGTATATGGAAAACTTGAAAACTGGGTTATCGATATCAGCTGCATTGCAATGTTTCTGTTATACGTTGACAGTTTTAAAGAGAATGTATCACAAATGTAAATATTAAGTTGAATGCATGTAGATACCGATACAACAAATGGGAACTCAGCTCAGTATCGTATTATTGACCGTTCGAGCTAGCGCAACATATATCAATGGAAACTTTTCATTTCCTTATCTGCACAGTTAGTATGCAGTATTTTAATTCATAAGAAACGATGTTTAATTTTTTGTTCACTCGCAATTTGATTAAAACAGAAGGTTTTCAAAAAAGTATCACAGAAACCTCAATATATATATATACTCGTACTTAAAATTCCCTCATAAAGTTGCACCCTAAAATAAGAATTTGCCTGCGCGTTTTAAGATACGGTTTGATATCTTTATCTTGACATTTAACGGTTTACGAAGACTGATCTTATTTCATAGAAAAAGAACCCGACTTTTGTGTTTTTTAAATAAAATTACCATACTAATATAAAATAAATATGGCTATGGAACGACTGGTATTTACGTTAAACTACTGACAGGTAAAATATGTTTTTTTTTCCAATATTTTTTAATGCGATTTCAGAAAAACGCAGGTTGGCTACGAACTGACTTAAATCCTCACCGGCCATGGTAGTTTTATGAGCCATTTTCACCGTTTAAGTCTCTCAGAAATCAACAGCTGTCTATTTAATGATGAGACACCTTAAGATCTCCCTCATTTGTTGATGCATTGTCCCATTTTCAGCGTTTGAGCGAATTCAGCTGTAGGCGCGATGTAGAAGTCTGAAGTCTGTAGGAGGACAACTTTGCTTTATATAATGGAAACACTGATGATTAAACGTCTAATGAAATATGCAACTGTTTTCAAAATTTAAAAAAAACCAAGAAGGTTTGGACAATTTAACCTAATCAAGTGTTTTGGGCAATGCTTAAGGTCGCAATAATATTCTAAATAAAAATCTTCACTATGGGTTCACGTGTTCGTATTTATTTGACGTTTAATCATCTGCCTGACCATAAATAAAGCGAAGTGTAGGTGAATGCAAAAAATAAAAAAAAAAACTAAAAAAAACTCTAGGGAGAGTGATTCATATGAGGATTTTTTGGGGACAGAGAAGATTCAGAATACCACCCCCGGAAGATATCGTAACGGTAATAAGTCATAAGGACTCATCATTTATCACGTGAGGTAATATCATACATGGTAAAAAAAAGTAATTATTGAAATAAAAAAAAATTGGACACAAAATGCCGAACACTCTCAAAGTGGAACGAAAGGTCTGTTGATGCCTGTCAATAGTCCGGCTTCTCCTGAATGAGTTTTCTGTGGTTCTCTCTTATTTAAGTAAATGCAAGTTCCCAAGACCATAGCCGGTTATCCGACCAGATCCTCACACCACAGTTAAAGCAGTTCATCATCACATATTGGTGCATAGGACACTGCATTGGTACACAAACCGCAGCCTATTTTGATCATTTTTGTTACACGAAGTTAAGATAATCAGTCATACGCTTCAAGTGCCAGTCCAGGGACTATGAAATATTTTAGTGTAAAAACACATTTTTAAATAAATATTTCATGTCAACCGTATCGGAAATCGAACCCGAGACCTCTTGCATGGTAGAGAAACGCGCTGACCACTACTCTACGAGGCCAACGTTAGAAGAAGAAAGCAGTTAGAAGGAACATACCCTTTGCAGTGTATTTAAGCCCTGTACATTATAAGCAAGGTAAAAAATAAGAAACTCCTATTTAAAAATATTAAAAAAAACTTACCAATCTAACGCTTTATTAGCAGTCCAGAGGCAGAAGTTTACACAAAGTCACAACTGACTTGGAGACCTCTGCAGAAAAACGCAGAGAGAATCTGTGGAGAGAGGAACTAGGCGATTGGCTCTGGATAATGCCACCTGAAAGCACAAACACCACCCACAATCTAGACATCCCTGCGTGGAAAGTTCTCAATAGACAAAGGGTAGGGATCTCTAGGTGCAAATACAACCAACGGAGGTGGGGTTTTCTAGAAATAGATGACATGAACTGCGATTGTGAAGAGGTGCAGAATGATCCTCATCTGCTGCGGCGTCCACAAATGCAGTTAACTTGTGATGATAATGATTTGAGGATGGCCACTGACAAGGCGATATTTGTCGCTGCACTCTGGAGTGGCAAGGTCTGAGGTCTGGACCCGATAAGTAAGTGAGTAAGTCAAGAGACAGTGAAATATGATAGTTTTACACCACCTTTGTTATCTTAAGCAAGGGGACGAGTATATATATGCATACTAGTAGTCGAAGTATACCGTAAATATATGGAGTAATGCCAGCGCGTTTGCCACCATCAAGAGGTCTCGGGTTTGATTCCCGACATGGTTGACATGAAATATTTATTTAAAAATGTGTTTTTAGACCAGAATATTTCCTAGTCCCAAGATTGGCACCTGAAGCGTTAGATTCATCATTTTACATTTAAGTAATCATAAATGATTAAAAAACGCTGCTATTAGTGTTCTGCTTCAACGCCCAATGCACCATTGGGTGCCGAAATCAATTAATGATGATATTTTTTAAATACCCAAATATTGCGTGTAGACACCGAAGGGGTCAACAAAATCCTCCCGGATGTTTTGCAACTGAATTATTAATTTAGTTTATCTTCCTCTGTCATGAGGTGAAAGAGTATCTTCACAAGGGTGTGAAGGGATGTTTTTATCTTTATTTGCACATATTTTGTAGGCAGGTGTACCCTGCGGAAGAACATAATATTATATCCCATATACCCGCAAGTTAAAATCACCCCTAGTCCCCCATTAAGGGAGGGGAAAAATTAATTTTGTACATATTGTATTCTGCAGACATTCGCACCTGTTAATTGGAAAACTCTGAATTACTAAAATGTTATTGGATTAATCTAAATTTACTCGATTATTATCCAGTAAAAAAAAGTTTATTTTGAACTATCAAGCAATTAATCTGCAATCAAGCAATGTTTGAACATCCACGTTAACTGTCATTTTTATCTGCTGACTTTTGTTAAGCAAATGAGCTGAAACCTTCGTTGATGTTGAAATAATTTAGTCAAATGAATTTCACCCACATAGCCTATTTATATTATATGGGTGGTAATCCATTTCTATATAATATAAATAGAGGTGATGGGACGCGTCTTAAACCATCATGGTACCCAGCATTTAAAATAAAATTAACCGATTTAACGCAAAATTGCCGACCGCGGTAAAGTACAAATTCCTCATGCGCTTACACACAGGCTACGATCCTAAAACTAAATAAACCAAGATGATGGATATTAAACGTTGACAAAAAGAAGAATAAAAAACGATAAAATAACTCCAAAGAAAAGTAAAAGTATCTAAAAAACTATTAAAACCTGTTAACTTCAATTGTTGACAAGGAATCGTATTTGCCTCTTAATGTATTTGAGATAACAACCCAGAAAAATATAATTTGTTGACAATTTACCAAATTTAAAACGTTTTTTATGTTTATAAAAAATCATATAAAACTTAAACGTAAAACTTTTCCGAGTATTTTAAACTATGTAATTATGAATGTCAAAACAACGGGAGTAAATAAAATCAGAGGTTTTGGTATTTTGGTTCGAAATATTTTTTCGAGACATCTTGTAATATTCTCAGAGTATATCAAAAACTAATTCCGCAGAACCATTTCACGAGATATACGTATTATTGTAAAACGCTGTTTTATATTTCCACATAAATTGTTTTAACAAATGTTTCTTAGAGAATAAAACTACGGCTGTAAAGAGTAAATTACTTTCTTGCCAAATAAAAGGTTACGTGTTGGTTAACGCAAAATGGAGGCAGAGAAAACTCATCACGTTTACCAGCGAAGATAAGGTTTTATTTACAACCCTTCAAATAAAGATCACTTTTATTGTGACAAGAGTAATTAAAATAGCAGTAGGCTCCCATAGGAGCTCAGAGAGGGGAGGATTTCTAATTATGTTTTTCACGCTGAAGGATGATTACGGAAAACACAATCAAAGTGAAAATAATAAAATAGAATGCTGAATTGTTTTTACGTACATCAGGAAAATCAGAAAACAGCACATTTTAAAGAAACAAAGCTCAACGGAATCAAATAATTTTTTTATATCGGTTTTTAATGATAACCTAATTATAATAAGTATGAATCTGAAACTAAAATCAGGCAAAAAAATACTACATGAAAATGAGTTAAGCACAAGTTTATTAAAATGTAGCCAAAAATATTTCGCAAATTCCTCGATTAATTAAAATTAAAAGTTTAACTAATTGAAAAGTTTAAACAAATTCAAACTGGAGACCCCAAAAAACAGAATATTTAAAAAATGCAATAGTACAGTTTTTTCAATGTATATAATAAAAGTGTTTTCTCCGGTCGCGAGAGCGCTTCAGAATAACACTGCAGGAATCAGACTAGAGGATGATGGGGTCTACCATAAACTCTGAATTCGAGCAAAGAAATTGCAGGTTTTTGGGTCACAAACTATACAATGTATTGCCCGATTATCGTTATATCATGACCCGGATCCAATTTCATACATTTACAAAAAAATGGTTACTGGACTTGAATCGAGAAAAGTCAGAACATTTGTTAAAATATATTTCGTCAAAAATAAAATTAACTATTGTTACAGTTATTAGTGCACCTGCAACAACTTAAATGCACAATTAATTATTGGTAGACCACCCACAACTTAAATTTAAACTGACTCCCGCAATAACAATACGTTTTTCATTAAAAAAACTTGAAATAACATGTCTACCTTGATTCACTTTCGGCAAAGGAATGCAGCATATTTAAAAAATATTTTTTAACAGCAGTTTTGGCTGAAAGACGATTGGCCTATTCATGGGCACTCTTCCTACCAATGTACATAAGTTCAGTCTAGATTTCAAGAAGCGTTATCTGCCGGTCGAAAAGTTATTATATTTAAGTTATACAAATCTTTTATTTTATCAGAAATAACTCTGAAAACAATTGTTTTTACACAATTTTTTTTAAATTTATTTTTAAGTTACGCAATTTTTAATGATCGGCATTTTGAAATGGCAACATTGTACGATTTTTTTACTTTCTATCGGACTACTCTGCAATAATGTTGTAATTTTTACTTTTGTGCTATTCAAATATGCTTCTATTTTTTATTGTATTTTGTCCCATCTCAACTCAACTTTAAGTATCATGGATTTGGAGATACGTGCCTCTTCAATGTAAAATATATGAATATTCATCATTATCGTTTCGCACCTAATGGTGCAAAGGATACTGCATTGGTACACCAATCGCAGCGAATCTTAATAATTTTTGTTACATGGAGGTGAGATGATCTGCTATGTGCTTCCGGTGTCAGTCCAGAGATGATAAAATATTCTAGTGTAGAAACACCATCTTTAATTTATATTTCATGCCGACTATGTCAAGAATCGAGCCCGAGATGACCATTATACCACGAAGCGAACAAAAGTATACAGACATATAAAAATAATTAATAAATTGTATCGAATGTGTTATTCGCCAATTAAGATAGATTTGAATATTTCAGAACAACACAATGATGACAACTCCCGTGTCAGGAGTAATATAGGTAACATAGTGAATGGTGTAAATAACATTGTTTAGTCAGTATTCGATAAATAAGTAGGCTTCGATTCACGACGTAATATCTCGTTAACCATAATATCTGTACCTCAGAGGCAGACGGATGCAAATCCAGAATTTAATGAAATGACATTTAGATTTTCGTATCCAGTTTATGATCGTATCCATTCAGTTTGAAGATATGTAGGTCTTATAATAAAATAAACAATAAATTAAGATACTGAAAATAGAAAATAATGCTATAAATAATTGAAAATAACTTTGAGATAGTATATTCTTAAGGCATGTTTGAAATATTTTACGTTTCGATTTGCATCCGTCTGCCTCTGAGGTACAGATATATTTATGAAGAGATAATATTTCCAGATATACCTACATATTCGTATGAGATTGATGTTATATTCTATTTAGAGTATTTTTTTATTTATTGACATTATTTTAAAGATAGCGCTATTTTGAAAATGCGGCGTTTTAAAATGGTAAAATCGTACGGTTTTCTTACCTTTTATCAGACTACAGTTTAAGGGCAACGTTCAATGAAGACCCTGTTGCTTTCTATATTTGGTCTCGTATGGCCATCTCGTAAAAGACCATCTTTTTGCTTGTTTTCCTTAAACTGTCTCTTTTACTACCAGTTTTCAGCGACTCTTCTCGTGCATTCTCGATCAATCTGTCCGAAATAAGGGAAAAAACCCTTTTATGCATATGACGTAAAGGGTTTTTCGGTTATTGATATTTTTCTGGAGATGGAGCTGTTCGTTCTTCCAGAAGTTCACGAAACGCGTAGCATTCCATTTCGGCACTACCATATCGAGCATGTATCTTTATTTTTTATCGCAGATTCGTGCTCTGATGAGATGTTCTTGCATTGTAATGCAATGGAGATCAACAAAGATTTCAATAGATAGATTTTCGTTCTTTGCCATATAGACCAATTTTTCCATATCTTCATAAGATTTTATCAAAAAAAATATATTTATGAATATATAAATAATTTCATTCAATAGTATTTGAGTTTAAATTTCAGGAAACAATAAAA
The DNA here is from genome assembly GCF_059751315.1 of Micrasema longulum. Lineage (NCBI taxonomy): Eukaryota > Metazoa > Arthropoda > Insecta > Trichoptera > Brachycentridae > Micrasema > Micrasema longulum. The sequence goes on along the minus strand of NW_028280472.1, from coordinate 29,428 downwards.
TGTAAGTTAGACAAAATTACTTTGCTTGGAATTAATAAAACTTGACTTCAGATTATCCGTCAAAAGATTTCTTAGCGTTAAGGCAATAAAATTTCCTTAAAATGAAAGAAACTTTCTAAAGCTTGTCTTTAGATCATCCCACAAAAGGATGTGCTGTGTGAAGACAATGAAATAAACAGATATCAGACCAAATCTACAAACAAAGTACGGTACATAAACCGCATTAAGCATGATTTTAATTTATTCATTTAAGTCGTTTATGTACATTACATAAATATATTTAAGGCATACCTAATAAGAAAAAGAAAATAAACCATACAAATCAAATAGGAAATTATGGTAAAATGAAAATACCTAGTAATTAGCGTAAAAAGAAACTACTCTATCCGAACTTTCTTTCAGTAACACTAAAGATGTCGATATCCGAAGACACACGGTTACGGAGTAATGACATTGCTCTTCCTACTGGTATTACCATTGGCAGTCTGGTTCTGCAAGCACGAAGATAAAACAGGTTAAGCTGCTTATGTCTAAGGTTGTTATTAGGAACGTCAAGAAAAATACTCTCATCAATCGGAAAAAATACACGAGCAAATATGCATCTCATCTTTTCTCCTAACTACTGTAGCCAAGCATTCCCATTATGAAGTGTGACGGGTACAACCACGGATAGTATCCGCACTCTCTTGTAAAGATACTTCAGAAATTTCTTATGAACTATTTCTAGCATAACAGAGTACTTCAACTCGTGGGGCGCCCAGATCAGATAAACGAACTCTCTTACAACGTTGAGGCACAGTAGTCTCTATTTGATTTTATTGTTCAGGATTTGTACTTTAGAATAGCCATCGTATCAAAAATATTATACCTGTATTTTGAAAAAACATTTTTTTGAGTATCACTCAATTTTAAGATTCACATCTTTAAAATCAGTTGTTTGCTAGTCAACTAACTGAAGAAATTAATATACGTATATTATATACAAAGAGAATAAAATGTTTTGATTAAGTAAACATAAAATTAAATATATTATACGTACATTTAAATTGAAAAACATAATATTGTGGCAGCTATTCGACGTCATAAAATAATTTAAAGAGACACTACCAATACAAAAAGTTTTAATAGTTTACGTACCTACATAAGAAGCCAAAATTAATTTTGAAAATAAATTGTTAAATAATGTATTATGTAGTTCAAGAAATTATTCACCGATTCAAGGAAAAACTTGAAATGTGATTAATTAAGGTGAGGTCATTAAATATCCCACCCCGCCCCAATACCACCCCCTCGCATATCTCGTATAGTAATATCAGCAGAATCCAGCGGACGTAATTTGTACTACTGCAACTTCATGTTAGTCCGCCATTTTGAACAACTGAGTGAGTTGCGTTCGGTCAGAGAATAGAAAAACAAATCTGAAAGAATCTATTAAAAGTGAGTTTTTTATTAATATTTATGTTAATGTCTAAAATACTGTTTTATCGATGTATCTTAATACTTAGTTTCTAGTTTTATGAAATATTTTTCATTAAAAATATAGATTCGTTTAATTAGTTGATAGGTGCACGTTAGGGTGAGCCAATATTTTTTTTCCGAATTTTGAAATGAAAGGGGTCCAAAAAGTTGCCTTTTAGATTACTCAGAATGCAAAAAATATCAAAAAAATATTCGATACTACTTTTGGCCCTCAACCAGAGCTTGAAGCTTTCGAAAAAGTCGATTTTTTGTAGTAAACCGGCTGTCATTTAAGTAAGAAAATCAGTCTTATTAAATGTTAAAATGCGCATTAAATCTTATTAAATAAGCGTCAAAGGGCGTGAGTTGCACTTTGTTTTGTAATAAATGAGTAGCATTGTTTTAACAGGCCATTGATTTCGTCAACATTAGCCAGGCGCTCGACGGAATTAGTTCCGCGGAGTGTAAACTTTTTCCATTTCGGTTGTTTTAAAGCGCGTTCAAATTTGTAATGTAATTAAGTTATTTATTTACTAACACAAAATAATTTTATCAATATAGATAATTAACAAAATGTTCAGACAGTGATAAACTTCAAACCTCGGTTGAGGGCCAAAAGCAGTTTGGAATATTTTTTTTAATAATTTTAACGTTCAATGTGATCCAAAATGCAACTTTTTAGTGGTTGAAAACATAAAAAACCTCATACGTCATCGGCCCACTCTAGTGCACGTGTTTTTTTAATGAATGCCAATATGCTGCTCTCTACCTAAGGTCCTAATACCACCCCCACTCTCGTGCGTCATTTTGTCCCGGGTGCGGTATTTGGATGAAATATTTTAAGAGTTGGTATTTATAAGTAAGTAATTGAAGATGTTAACATTTTTGTTTTGGTTGAGAGATGTCAAAGGAGACATTTAGTATTTGGTGACGGTTCTGGTTCTCCCGATCAGTCTTGTTTCCTTCGGTTTACTAACAAGCTAATGAACTAACATACCCTATCGCCGTAAGAATTGGGAAAATGAGATTGAGGGTGACAGACAAATTGACTGTATATACTTAGGTTGCTCTGACGGTGAAATTATTCAAAGCAATAAATTTAAATTCCGAAAAAATAAATAAAAGAAGCGAATCTTTTGTAAACAAAAGAATTTTTGAAAAAAAAAAATTACCGTGCATTACAGCTACAAGAAAAACTGTTTTTGCAATGTGCGGATCTAAAAAGAGGCCACAAGATCTTAAAAACAGATCCGGGTAAGGCTTTTAATATCAAAGGAGACGTGAAATCGTTAAGAAATGATAAAAGCGGTGCAAGCAGTACGTAATAATAAAATGGGTAAAATAACTAACAAATAGAAAGAAATTTCGAAAAGGAAAATCCAAATTAAAAACAAAAAATCTCCCGTTCTTAAGAAGAAAACCTTCAAAAGGCAATCCTCTTCTGATGATAAAACTTCAGAAGAGGATACAGCAACCCTTGTTTCTACTGATGATGAAGACTGTGACAATAATGATGCGATATGTTCATATTGTGAGCATTTATCGGGAGCATTATGTGCTTTTTATTGTTGAAAAATGTTTCAAATGAGTTTTTGTCCTCCAAAAATGTTCTCAATCCACTATTAAACATCTGTCAGTAAATATTTATTGAAATTTAGATTTCAAAGATTAATAGTAGTGTTGTGGTTATATTTAAAAAAAATCCTTTGATGAATTCTCGCGTTCTACGATTAGCTATACTACAAACAAAAATGTTTTTCTGTCTCAGAGTGTTTATATACAAAAAAAAATTACAAAATTTCGTACTTAAAGATAGAAGAATTTTGAGGTAAATTTTTATGCTATATTATTTTGAAATCTTAGAAATTTATCAAAATATTATCTTTTTTATAAACAATTTTACGTATGTGTGATTTTTTGTTTAATCTACTAATCATCGCGAGTTTAATTTAAACCATATAAAATTCCGTTATCATATTTAAAAAACGTGCTTTTTGAATAACATTACTTATGTGAGGGGCACCAATCGTGGTGGAGATCACCAGTTGTGGTGAAGAATACTCATTAGCGATCGGCTAATTATCGACTTTATTACTTGCTTAGTAGGTAGGTCTATCAGCATGTATACAGAAGAGGTGGTAAAAAAATGTAATTGCTGTTTTAAAGCAGTTTCCCTCCCGAAACACCTAAAACCACAAAAATAAATTTAGTCGTTAAAAAAACCAAAAACTAAATCACAAAGAGCAGCAGCAAATTTCAGTTCATTTGGAACACAGCAACCCATGACGACTTGTATTGGAATATGTTCATATAAGTTACGCTAAAGTACAAGCGCGACGGCGGAACGCACCCACTTTGTCGTCATTCAAATCCAATTAGTCGCGATATTGATACGGTTTATTTAATTTAAGTGAAATTTTGGTTGAATTACGAAGTGCGAAAAAAAGTTTCTTCTTAGTCGGGGAGGCGAACCACCAAATAAGAGGTGCAAAATTACCACCAAATCGACAAGTTCTTGGGGTGTTGTTTGTCAATATTTGTGAAGTTACATTGACTGTCAGTGAAAGCGCTATTCTAATTATTCGCGAGTGCATTCTTTTCTGGAAAAAAGCAAGAATACCCACAAAATCACTTACAAGCTGTGTTCAGAAACTTGTAGATCTTTATTATATTTGGCGGGAACTTAAAAACAATATTACGGAACCTCATGAAATTCACAAACAAATTCCAAATGGATTTGGAAAACTTATTTGATATCGCACACGTAGATGCACTCAAAAGAATGAATATAGAGGCAGATAAAGTGTTTTGTGGAAACCAAAGGCACCAGGTAGTCTGGGTTGCTTGGTAAGCGTAGATTAGAAAATAACTAAGAAAGAAGAAAGGTCACGGCAACGCAAAATGGAGGAAGAAAAAAGAAAACTAACTGCATCTACTTCATCATATGATTTTCTACCGCAACAAATAGTTTTGGCAAAGAACCTTTGCCGGAGACATCAATCGCTGCTGTAACGACTGAAACGTCAGGAAAAAGTGGAAAAAATATTTTATTTCACCAAAACTGTTTTAGACAAATGCCAGCTGAGTATTAGATACTCCGTCTTTATTCTTGAGGCCGGCGTAGAAGCATTTGGTCTCAGCGTAAACGAATATTCCGTTAGTAAATTGTCCATTCAAAGGGTTCGATCTTAAATAAAGAAGAAAAGGGTAGAAGCTATAAAGATGAATTTTCAAAATCACGTGCCCGATAAAGTAACTATTCGTTGGGACGGAAAACTGTTACCTGGATTGGACTTCAGGAGTTCTAAAGAAGAGCGGTGACCGGTGTTGATTTTTTTCGATGATAGATAACAACTTCTTGCTGTCTTAAAACTGGATGGTTCTTCTGGCAAAGATTAAGCCATGGCTGTTTTGAACGCACTTCATGATTGAAACCTCGGCGACCAGGTGCAAATAATGTGATGTGATACTACAACCTCTAATACTAGCCGTTTTAATGAAGCATGCGCTCTGTTAGAACAAAAGATGGAAAGATAGCTATTATTGTTCACTTGTCGCCATCATGTTTATGAACTCGTCTTGAAAACTATGTATGAATCAAAAATACCTCAAATTATTAAAAGTCCCGATATGTTGTCCGCTAAAATTGAGATATAATTGGAATAACATTGATTCTACTAATGAGAGATGACTACTGTGAACTGATCGAGCTATCCATCATGTTTTTGGTTGGAGATAGGGATAAAAACCTAAAAAAACGACCTCCTGTGCTATACACCAGCGCAGCGCGGTAGATGGGTAGAGCTATTTACTCTTTGAAAATACATTTGTTGGAGTCTCAATTTAAAATGAGGGCAAGGAAAAACAAGCACTGAGAGATATGGTTTATTTATTTCAGCTGATTATGTGAAACCCTGGCTTGAGTGCGTTTGGCAGTTTGGCAGTTTTCGTTATTTATTTATTTTTATACGGGAGGTTGCATTATTGCATATAATACTATTTTTTTACCTTGCATATAATATTAATTGTTAATATTAAAAAAAAAAAAGATTTTTCGGCATTTATCTTACTTTCAATTTATCTAAACTGTTGAGATTAGGAAGAATATAATAATGTGGGTCAATCAGGAACTTCTCAGCATTTGCTTGTGTGGAGAGTAAACCACTCAAAACTCTTCAGGAGAAACCGGCCTTTTGACAGTAATCAACAAGCCTTCCGTTCCACTAGTTTGGCAGTTAAAGCACCTAATCAAGATTTGTGCTTTTTGAAAACTTTGAAGGGTTACGAGAAATTTGATACAGTTATTTATTAAGTAGCGTTGAACAGGTGTTGCTAACATAACTGGTATTTTTTAGAGGAAATAGAAATATTATCGATCTTTGGCGATTCGGTGGAAGATGAAACAGAAAGAAAACTGTGGCTAATTTAGACAGGAAAAGTTCTTGCCTATTACTAAAGAGATATAATCCATCCCAAGATAAAACATCGAGATCTTTATACAGTACATGTAAAGTCATCTCTTCTTTTAAGTTCCTATTCAATTTATGTTTTGAATGTGAGAGTATTTTATTGTTTTCAATGTTTCAGATAAAACTCTGGATCAGTTTGTGTTTATCTTAGGCAAGAATTTATTTTCATGATTGAATATTTAAAACAACTTCCTTAAAAATAGCGTCTCACAATGGAAAGAAAATGTTGTTTTTATGGAAACAAAAAGAAAAGTTAGCTATCTTAAAGCAGCCAACGATACTGCAGAAAGAACTGTGAAACTAATGCAAGATTTTCATCGCAAAATAACGGCCAAAGAAGAACAGATTAGAAGCAGTACCTTTTACGCTGTGTTGAAGAACACAAAAAACTGCATCCTGACTGTAAAAAGAAGATGCTTAATAGAAAATATCCTACTTATTTTTTTTTTCTTGATATCAATATACTTCCCCATTATTCACAGATGTTTTGGTATATTTTGTCACTTCAGAATAATAAAGCATTTCGAGCTACCATCATACCTAGAAGAGGTGAATTTATCTTATTTTTAACAACTTAGGGACCTCGTTGGCACGGGTTAGAATCATCGTGCAGGGATGAAATTTTGAATCTAAATAGGCCATGGTAGTTTTAAAAAATAAAAGGGGTATGCGTTTTCAAAATAAAAAATATATATTTATTGGTCTTATAAGAGACACACCATCACCATAACCATCAATGGCAGATTTGTCGATTGGTGGAATAATTTAGTTTAAGAAATAAAAAAATGATATCCTTTAAACCTGAATAAAAACTACTTTTTTACAACTGGAAATTATGCAATAAAGAATAAACAAGAATGTCGATTTATTCAATTTCCACCTAGTAAATTATAACAACAATAGATTGGTTAGGAACAAATGGAGTACAATTTTATGTCGCTGGCGCTGCGCTGACTCCAATTTTTAATTAATACAATGCACATAAGTTTTCTATAAACATAAAACGGAATTTAATGTATGTGTTCAGAATAAAGAAATCAGTAAGAATGGCGCAATTCTTATATCTTGGCACAATATTCCGGTAAATAAGGGTTGGAAAGCATAAGGCATTGTTAGTCCGAGTTTATTCTGTGGGAGGACATGTGTTACTAGGAGAGGAATTTGTTTTATTGCGTACAATTTGGACCCAGATAAACGTGGCAATTTGAATAAATTACTGCGCATTACGAAGTTTAAATTAAATTAAAGGTTTTAACTTAAACTTTAGCTATTGATGGCATATTATATAATGTTTTATCGTTTGCATCGGATTGCCAGTTTATAAGAGGTTGTAATAAAATCTTCTCACTAATTATTAGGTTACCACACTTTACTTTAACCAACGATAAACGAATGTAAATATTTAACTTCTTAATTCATATATAAATCGTCTGTTTCGAAATTATACGTACAGTGAGATTAAATGTGTAATTTGCGAGAATCTTCTTAACCAAGTCGGGTTTAGAGAGGCAAACATTAATTTTCGTTTTGTTATTTAATTTAACTCTTTGGATCCGGAAAGCAGATTAAGTATAATATCGGTGATAGAAATTCGAAATGCCGTAGAGTATAGGGAATAAATTAAATAATATATGTATGTATGCCCTAATCTTAGACTCTTAGTTTACAAGCATATATATAACGAACATACATATTTTGTCTAGTTTAAAATTTAATTGTACACCGTGCAGATAGCGAGTTGTCAATTAAAGAAAAAAGTATAAAAATTGGAAAATTGTTTTCAGGCGTTACCCAGTAGGTGAATTGGTTCAGCCGGATGAATCTCACCCACATTATAAAGATTTCAGCTCTTTAACTTTACAAAAGTCAATAGACGGAAGAGTTGAGGAAATGTGAATGTTCAAACAAGCAGAATGGTGAATGTTACACAGTGTACAAAGCGGCCACATAAACCAGCCAATGACAGGTCATAAGCCCTGTAAATACCCAGACTTCCATATGCCCTTCTCAAAAATGTTTTCTCTCTCTGTTGCAACAAATTTTAATATAAATAACTCCCTAAGGAATGAATCCAGCCAGTCTGTAAGAATTTGTATATACTCAAAACATTGCAGCTTTCCTAAATTAAACCATTGACCTATTATGACGCATAAACTAACCCCAAGCCCCCTAAAATTATGACACATATCTCATGCCCAAACGCTAGACATGCCCAACGCCTATTTAGTATTTTTTTAACAGCCGGCTGGGTTTCGACGTGAACTTGACATTTAACTTGAAATCGACATGCTTGATCACGCCGTTAAAGCGCGTAAAAACCATTCGGATAAACGTAAAAAATATAAAAAAATATTTCATTGGTAATTTGTGCCAAGGTACTCGAATGATCGAATTCCTGATTAAAACTGTGATTGAATTCCAAAACTCAAAATGATAAATAATCCAATTCAAATTTACCTTTGCAAATATCAAACACTGCTCTTCTACCAACAGGGGTGCACTTTATGTAGGAATGCAATTTTTTTAAATATATTATATGTCAGTTAATATTATTTTATAATGATCAAAAATCCAGTAAAAATAAATAAACGAGAATAAATTATTTGGAATTTAATGAAAACATCTGATTGGGATCCATAAAAGACTAATGTTGTTAAAATAAAATATGGAACTGTATTTTGAAGTTTAGTTGGTTTAAAAAAAAATGTATTTTTTTAAATAAGCTACAAAAATGTAGTTAAAGGTTTAAATCAGCTAGGTACATAATGTTATAAAATACAATATGAACAGAATATTAAGTTCTATTTGACATGGAACATACATTGATATTTTAAATTTACAAGACTCACGTTAAAGACATCGATGTTGTTAGCATATTGGTTGTATGTAAGATATATATTTATTAAATCATGATTAAAATTAATTATATGATTTGCAAATTTGGAAAAATTCACAATTGAAGAAAACTTATGTGTATTACAGATTCTATCAAAATTTCTTGATGTTTTTCCAACGAAAACTGAAGGACAAGAATTGTATTTAATTGGTAAAAACTTCAATTATTTCATAAACTTATGTTTTCTTAATTATTAAGCAATAATTTTTAAATATTTTTATTAGTGTAAAAGGCAAATTTCACATTATTTGGTAAAAATTTAGGTACATTCGTAGATACGTAAAGAATTCTTCACAATTTATTATCATAATAAAAATTATTATAAAAACTGTTAACAGGATACTTGATTGATTTTTTCTTTAGTTTTAAAAAAAAAAAAAAATATTGAATAAATCGTGTATCCATAATTAATCGCAACTTAAAAAAAATATTTAATTCATTTTTGAAGTTAAGTAAAAAAAAAGGAGCATTTATGAAACGATTCAATATTGAATGGAATGCGGAATGTTTTTGGGAAGTAGGGTGGTTGGAAGAAATGTCAATGATGATATCCGTGTACGTTGGTTTTTGGAAAATGTAAACGTCAAATCTAGTAAATTTTATTGATTGTCTTTTTGTTCTAAGCTGAATTTAATTTTGTCATCAAAAGTATTTATAAAATTAAGAAATGAAGTGAATTGACGCTCTGTTCCAGTTCAAATAAAAAAAAACATAATTGACGTATAGTTTCCATAAGAAGACGTTTTTAATCAAAATACTATTAGAGTTTAATGTTATCTAAAAATGCATCTGCAACAAAATGACTTGTTGGACCTCCCTTCGCGAGTCCTGAAGTTTAATTGTTCAATTTATTTTTAATTTGGAAATAATTTTGATTTAAGCTAATGTTAACCAAACGACCTAAATCATTTGACATGCTTTCTGGTAAATTCGATGATTTTAGAATATCTTTAATAATTGCTGTGGATGACTGGACATTAACATTAGTGAATAGATTAACGACTTCAGAATAAAACCGGTAGATATGAAAAAGTCAGCAAGTGAAACATTGAAAAAATATTTAATAACATTCAGTTATTGGGAATAGATTTTTGCACGACTATTCTAATTTAAATAACCTAAACAACAGTTATTAGGGACAATGTTATATCTTACAAATTAAAAGGTATGTGGTAAAATAATTTAAAAAATAAAACTGATTCAACAAAATATTAATATGTTGATTATATCCTAATCTTTGTAGAAAGGTACAAAATTATTAGTTCTAAAATGGATATTCAAACTGGCCAATGATACATCAATATATGCCATGTTATTTATATTTTATTTACCTCAATTTCCATATTGTCTTCTCAAAAATATCTCTGTTTTTGCCCGGATTTTAAAATAAAAATTTTCTAATTTTTAGTACTGGCTTGATAAAAAATATTGGATATTAAATAAATGGTCATCATTTAAAATTCCGTAACTTATACCCTAATGTTTCAAAGTGTTCCCTCTGAAACCACACGCTGAGGAATTTTCTACAAAATTACGGGGGAAGCATATAATGTTAAATATTTTTAGGAAGAAGCCTTAAAATAGGCATATTTCCGGAATTTTAATAACAACCTTGCGCTAGAGCGCAAATGTGTACAAATATCGTCAAAGGATATCGTTTCGGTGAGAAGGCGAAACTCACCTTATTCGGTTTGGGAATTCCATCGTACACCACTTGTCGGGTGCAGTCGAGCTCTAGTCGCGATACAGGCTCGCTTCAATTGGTTCACTGAGGAACGTGAATAGTAGTGGTGGCACATGACGGCGTGCGGAGTGCGGAGTGCGGAGCTTCGCTTCGGCGTAGGATTTTCTGGGAGAGAAAATATTCCGTAACAGGGCAACCCAACCGCATAATGTTCCGTACCGAACAAATGTTCACAAATCTATGAATACATTTAAAATGTACCCGCAATTTTCCCATTTATCTACGAATCAGTGACTCAAAATTAACAAAAAACACTTGATCATGCTTGTAACTAACTGGAAAAATATATTGCAAGCGTGATTAAGTCCTGCCCCGTATGTGCCTAGATTTCCATAAAACTTTCCTGACAACTTTAAAATATGTGTACTTCCATCATTCTGCTTGTACACAAAATTCATCATCGTCATCATCATTCCCTTTCCGCACCTACAGGTGCATAGGGCACTGTATTGGTTCACCAATCGCAGCGAATATAGATATTTTTTTTCATGAAGGTAAGATGATCAGTCTTACGCTTCAGGTACCAGTCCAAGGACTATGAAATATTCTAGGGCGAAAAACACCTTTTAAATAAATGTTTCATATCAACCATATCGGGAATCGAACCCGAGACCTCTCGCATGGTAGACAAACGCGCTGACCATTACACCAAGAGGCCGACAAAATTAATTTGAGAATAAATATAAGTCACCACCTTCTTGATTGTATGTTATATTATGTCATCTCAATCTTATGTTCTCGTTGCATTTATCAACAAAGTTTTTTTTTGATCAAATTTTGATTTATCCAAAATACGATTAATAATTCTCGCGATCACGTATTTAAAACATTTTTTTTGTAAAATCTTTGTAATTTTTGGATATCAAGAAAACTACAAAACTGCTAAAGTATTCATGTACAAATAAACTCTATTAATTTGAAGTTTTTTCCAGGAGTTGTGGGGTTGAAGGACGTTCTGGTGTCCGTTCCCGAGGCCGCCGCAGCAGGAGACACGGTGACCCTGAGCTGCCGGTACGACCTGGAGCAGGACGCGCTGTACAGCCTCAAGTGGTACCGGGGCCGCGAGGAGTTCTTCCGGTACATCCCCAAGGAGCTGCCCCACACCAAGGTCTTCCCTCTGCCCGGAGTGGATGTAGACGTAAGTAATCTCCGCTCACTCCGAGTAGCAGTTCCCGGCAGCACCGCCGAGTGACACCGAGCTAGCGATACTACCTAAAAGTGTGACAGTTTAAGATAAAAATAAATAATAAATTAAATAATGATTTTACTATTAATGAAAGAAGTCATAATAAGATGTTGTCTGTGATTACAACTTTAATAAAAGCTTTAAGGTAAAACTTATTACAATAACCTACAGGAGGTCTAATTCAGTTGGTACTTATCTAATTGAATCGGCATTGATTTTGTTGTTTTCTTTTGGTAATAAAATATATAAATAAAATATTAGACACTTACGTGTCAATTCGTTATGTTTTACACTTACGTGTTTACACTTACACTGACTTATTTGACACTTATGTGTCTATTTGTTATATTTCATATCATAATTACTAGTACAAAGATTTAGAGAAAATAATACAATAATAAGGTGATATTTTTCACAAAAAGTTGAACAGATAATCGATACAAAAATCGCAAATACTTAACCGATTTTTAAAGACATTTATGAATCTGAAAACACATTTGAGGTTCTATTGTTATTAGATTTACCTAAAATTTTGCCAATTTCTAGACTTCGAACTCCAAATTTATTATCATAAAGTTATAAATGGTTAACCTTAAATTGAGTTTAGGGAATGCAACTTATTAATTGTTTTTATCAATGCGATTTTCAGTTTGAAGATTTATAGAATCTTATTAATATTTAAAGCATAGAATTTGTGGTCAAACATTTTACTAAATGTGATTAAATATTTGTATATAACCACTTACCGACTTTTCTATGTCTACCGGTATCGAGACGTACCCGTCTTTTTGTCAGGACACCAATTAAACCAACATGCAAACCAACATGCAAAACCCACTATACACCTTCACCATAGTTGTTGCACAAATATATAAAACCAACACGACACGCATTTTAATAAGCACATGCACTGATTAGGACAAACATGCACTGATTAAATTATGAAAGTATTCTCTTGTTTGAAAATTAATGAAAAAAGTAGAGAGGATATATTTTTGTGAAGGTATGTAGTGGGTTTTGCATGTTGGTTTGCATGTTGGTTTAATTGGTGTCCTGACGAAAAGACGGGTACATCTCGAAACCAGTAGACATAGAAAAGTCGGTAAAGCTAGGGTTTCCTAGGACAGCGGCGCCCGTATTTTTACGGCCGTAGTGAACGGTGATGCGGTGGACAGCCGTCGTAGAGGTGGTTAGAGAGTGGTTTTCTTTTTTAACGGTGTTATCAACACCGTTTAACACTGTTTTCCTAGGAAATCACACTCTAGTCACCGTTAAAACGGCAGTCCACCGCATCACCGTTCACTACGGCCGTTAAGATACGGGCACCGCTGTCCTAGGAAACCCTAGCTTAAGTGGTTATATACAAATATTTAATAACATTTAGTATTTATAGAATCGTTTAACTCAAATATGTTTTTCTTCTTAACACCTTATTTATTACTAAATGTGAACTGTTTAAACTGAAGGTTCCTTTTCCGATAAAGCATTTACAAATGTTTAGTGTCCTTGGCACTCATTAACCAAGTGAGGACACATTGTTTCTGTTAATTCTTTAATTCTTGACAAGCGATTAACATTTAATTTGTTAACAGGTTATTGTTTTGTTTTTGTGTAATCTTCCATAAACAAATAAAGTGAAGACTCGAACTACAACTTTATATTCTTAAATTTAATGTGGACAAAGGATTTATAATAAAATAATATATTAGTATTTGAAAAAAACAACGATTACTTTTTTTTAGGAACATGAAATTAAAATTTGTGATAATGTAACGTTACTAAATAGTATGTTCGTTAAATTGTAATGATTACGTTTCTTAATATTTAAATTTTCATACGTATAACGAATTCCGGGTTAAAAAGCTTTAATAAAAATAATAGATCTTTATGAACCATAATATAAATTGTGATAAATACAAAATACAACATAGGTATACATGGTTAAATGGCGGACTTATTGCCACTAGAAATTTTTTAAAGTCTGACTAAAAACAAATAAAAAATAATTTTAAAAATTAATTAACAAATAAATAAAAAAAGTTAAGAATACCCAAACCGTTAAACATTATAAAAGATAATTGTGTCTTTTGCTTACATTTAATAAATCATAATTTATGCTAATATAAAGTTTATATTTGAAGCACTTACTTTGTGGTAATTCATTATAATAAAATAAATAAAGCAACTTTGTTTTTAACCACTATTTTTTAGTTTTCACCGATTAGTTACGTAAACCTTGACAAAGAAGCTTGTTTGCTTTGAAACCGGTCGGTGAAAAATAAAAATTAGTGGTTAAAAACAAAGTTGTTTTATTTATTTTATCATAATTTATTCATTTGCATCTTCCTAATGTTCATTTATAGTATTGGAACACTTTTGACACAACTTTACTTAATAATTGCCGGCTATTCCGTGTTTACAAGCGAGACTTTGGCACATTACGGTTGGCTGGTTTCTTTTCAGTATGCTTTCTGTGTGACGTTTTAGACTACATGGCTAGAGTACTTTGGTAGGTATGTACATATTTATGTTCACATTTATGTAGTCAGTATTATTTTATATATCACCGCTAAAGTCTGGCTGAAATCTGCAGTACATAACATCTTCGCAATCTCCTCGTCAAGCATAAACCTATGTATTTAAATGAATTGAAATGTATACTAGTACAAGGTACAAGGTGTATATTTGTAAATGTACAAAGTGTAAATTTTTAATTTTGTAATGTCCTGCCGGTCAAACAACTTTGTGACTCCTAATTGATTATATATCACTTTATTAATCCAAAATAGAAAAATAATAATTTTCTCTACTCAGAACACTCGATAAAACAGAGTAGATACCTTGAAAAAAATTGATTAATTATTTTTTTTAAATTGTCAAAAAAATAATCTTAAAATTTAAATACCCAGTGCATTGGATGCATTCGTCAGCGGGTTCTTATATATTTTTTGATCAGATGCTTAACCAACATTTGTAATTTTCATTCAATATTATATTTTATTTAATAGATCGTTAATGCATTTTTTTTCATCAGCCACAATTTGAACAAAAGTCTCTCATCTGTACTCAACGCACTACTATAATACTAATCACATCAATAAGTTTTTAAACTTTAGATAAGTCTTTAAACTTATCGATGGGATTAGTATATATACAATTAGACAAAGATTAGTATTGGTCAAACCACCGAACACCTAAGATTCTTTTCAGACATCTATTCTCAAAACTGGGTTTTGGGCCCCAGGAAGTGCTATGATTCGCATCCATAGAAAATAAAAGGTGTTATGCAGACGTCATATGGGCGGCATTTGGAATTTACTGAGTAAATATTCGATCTCCAGACAGCTTTTATAAGAAATGAAAAAAAAGAAAGCTGCGATTATCTGTATATTATACTTCCAGGTATTTGAAACTCTCGATCCTCTCGATAACTTGGTTTGACAGTCATGGGATTTTGGGCATCAATCCAAGAAATGTAACACAGTAAATGGTTTTCGCAATATTGATTTTTAAACCAATGTATGTGGAGTACCTATTGAGGCTACATTGGCCTATTTACCATCTACAGTGAGCAGAAGATTCCTGACTGAATCGTCAATTATAGCCTTGATTAGCGTCATCTTCACCATATCTCAGTGCTTTGATTTCATGCAGTGAAATCTAAAATACGAGTACACTACTAGATGCAAATTCAGGAACGATGATGATGATGGTTTCTATTTTTAAATAATGTCAAATCGATGGAGGAAGTACAGATTTTTTGAAAAATGGCCGCTGCCTACGCTGCATCTTTTGTAGGTAATAAATAAACAAAATTCGTCATACAATTTTGCATTTTTTTCTCTAATGGAAGGACATTTTAATTAAGACATTAAGAGGCTATTTTTTTCCAGTCATAAGATTAAAAAAAAAAGTTTTTTTATCTTATTTACAATACTTAAAAAGAAGCTCAATGTTTTGAATCCTTTGAATTTTAATATTTTGAAGATTGTTACATTTACGTACACAAATACACATATATATAGATATCCTCATCAACACACTCTCTTTTTATACCCACACCCTTATTGATGCGCCCTCACCAACATCCTCACAAATGACCAAATGACCAAGGCCTTTATTTTTAGGTTTGGATCACAAACAAGGATCTATTTTTTGGGTGGAAATAAAATTCTTTCTTTGGCCAAAAATGTACTGAAAATATTTCTCTTTCTGACTTTAGAAGACAATGAAATAAGAAACTTTTTAAATCTAAAAAAAAGTTATTGTAAAGCTTGAGAATGCATTTTTATTTATCATGTCGAACATTATAGTGTAATAATATATTTTAGACTTGCACTACTAATTTGAATTCCGAATTTGATTCCCGTTAGGAACGTTACATTTATGTGCTAAAAATTAAATGTAGAAATATTTCTTGCGGTCCTTTTTATCTGCAATGGTTCTAAATAGTTTTGTTTCATTTTACTACAGATTCGTGAAAATAACATTTTTCACTAATTACTTATTCAATGATTTATGATCAAACGAGTTTTGTTAGCAATCATTATAGAACATCAAATAGCAACGTTATATGTAAAAAGTGCTAAAAAAATTTAAGACGGCTTTCGTCTCTCGGGAGTTTGAAACTATAAAAAAAGTAATAAAATTGAGGATTTTGGATGTTTTCCCAGTAGTGGTGATATTGCTTTCCGTTTGTTAAGTTAAGAAAAAGTAAAATTTACTCTTCTTAAGTCTTTATATACATTTCGTACCTTCCTGTAATCATTTCGAATCATCATTCATTAATGTATTTATCAACTAGTTATGTTTATAAGTACATCAGTGAATCAGTTATTTGAAGAACAACACATTAAAAACTATATAATGACATATGATTTATGTAGGTCTAGACATGTCAGCTCAGATGAACAATACAGTTTTGTATGTGAAATCATATAATAGGTCATAACTTCTGTAAATGCCCCCAAATCCATATACGTTTTCCACAAGAGTTATCTATCTTTTTTGGAATATTTTCGTTAAAAATTAATAACTTTCATTCATTCAAAAAATAATTAATTTTCACTAAATATTGGACATTTATAAAAAAAACTTTTGCTTATTTACTGTATACTCGTATCTTAATGAAATAGTAATTTATTTTAAAAAATTATTTCGATTACACTTGTTTGTTTATACAAAAGTAACTCAACAATGTTTTCAGTTTGTCCAAATTTTTGTAGACAAGGACTGGATTCAACCCCCTTGGGAAGTGTTAATATTAATATATTACAACAGAGATGAAGAAAACTTTCGAGAAGGGAATGTAGAAGTCTAGGCATCCACTTGGCTTTTGGCCTGTAATTAACTGGTTTAAGTGGCCACTTTACAAACTGTGTAACATTCACCATTTTGCCTATATTTGAACATCTATATTCCTTCGATTCTTCCATCTGTAGACGTTTGTGAAGTTAAGCTTTTCTCAGTTATAAACAACAGACTAAGTTATCTGAAATCAGTATACTTAGGGAAATTCTAATTTCATTTTTGAAAAATTAGCATCTTCATGACATACCCAAATATTTAAATTCTGACACTCATTTTTTAAATAATATTCATAAAATAACTGCGTCAAAAAATGCTTGTCAAGCTGTACGAGAGCAATGTTTGATTTCACGAAATTACCATGAGACTACCAACCGACTTTTTATTTGTTTATTATTATTTCTTTTCTTAGTTGTTTTGAATTTTTTTAATCATTAACGCCCATGGGGCATTTATAAAAAAAAAACGTATGTGCTAAAAATAAAGCACAAATAAGTAAATGTATAGAAAAAGATGTGAAATTATAATAGGTATGAAAGAAAAGTAAATAGAATGAATGTAAACACAAAAAACAATAAGAATTTAAACAAAAAATTAAAAGATAAAATAATGCAATGAATTATGTAAAGCAAACAAGGACTTATTAATGTAACAGCATAAAAAACATAAAAATTCACACTAAAATTCTTTCTCGTTTAATTTTTTTAATGTGAAGTTCCCTCTTGTGGCACTGTAAATAATTACTCTTTTAAAATTTCTTTCGTCTATAAAGTGTGTTTTTTTGTGAAAAAATTAATAATGGGGTACAAACCAATTTGTGTTCCAATAACCAAAACATTAACAATAAAAACATTTAAAAAAAGGAAAAAAATCAAAAATGACAGGCCTTATTTTTTAGCAGACAGATTCGGTTTTATTAAATTTGCGAACACGCTTTTAATAATTCTGAGTATGTTGTGAAGCTGATGTAAAATTAGATTTCGGTTCCTTTTATGATAATTTTACATTTACTTCAATAAAATGTATGTTGGGTATGTAAATACGCTCTCTGTATAATATACCAGGATCAATAATCTTTCTCAACCTTTGATGAAAAATATTTTGAGTAAACTAAATTAAAAAGTAATTTTAAATTTTAAAAGTATATTTATCTCTTTAATTAAACAATTTTATGAATATAAACGAATGTTTTATTAAAAGGCTTTGAATTGATCAAACCTTTCATGTTTAGAAGAAAAACCTTCTGTTGTCACTCAAACAATATTTTTTTCCTAGTATTAAAGACGATGATTTTTACGCCTACGTAAATAAAAATGGTTTATTTCTCAGTAATTAGTCTACAATTCGAGAATTTCAGTTAAGCTTCAGTACCAAAATACGAAGTTCATTTGTAAAAATAGTATGCACATGTAATTCGCTCGCGATACAAAAATATTGTGGAAGGGCCATTGTCGGGGTCACCAGTTGTGTAAGCCACCAATTGTCGACTCTTCTATTGTCTCTGTAGGTAGGCCGACCAGCGTGTATACGAGTACGCTACGCGAAGATGTTTTTACTCTTGCACTACAGACTAAAATGTGGTGTAAAAAGTCGTCTGAAGTCCTATATCCAACATCTAACGCGTGGCCCTCACTTTGCTCTTCAAAAGGTTGCTTAAAACTTCGTAAATAAAAGAAGGTTGGCATTTACATGAGTCTTGAACATTATTTATTAAAGCAATAATAAAATACAATAAAAATGAACGAGATTCGTGATTGAATATATTACTTATCCAAATGAGCACTGAAGATAGAATGAGTATATTTTTACTACGCAGTTGACAAAAATTTAGAAAGACGAAGATCTTGGATCTTGGAAGTAAGTAGGTGGCGAGTTTCAGAGGTAGAGAAGAGAGAGCTATCTGTGAATCCGTGATTTTATATGCTTACCTACATCACTGATCCTCCGTGTTGCCAACCTGCCATGTTTGTTGTCTATGCTCGACGGTTAGCGATACCTATTTCTGAGGCACCACAATATAAATAAAATGAAAACATGCGCCAATAGTATAAACTTGTTAACTTACAACATTTGACAATGTAAATATGTAAGGAAATATTCCTAGAAACTACACTTGGCACAAAAATACCTGTTCAAAAGCTACTTATTTTAGTATGAATAATATTCAATAATGTAATAAAGACATTGAGTTTTAAAATTATTTTGATAAATAAATTCCGGTAAAAAATAGTACCGTTTATGAGGTCATGAATGCTATTCCCGGTAAAATAGACACACCATATATATTTGTTTTAAAGGTGGTTTTTTACTACATACTATATTTCAGTGTCTCTGACTGATCATGATACCTACATAAAACAACAAATGAATAAGACAAGCTGTAATTTGATATTCCGATGCAATGGTCTATGTATAATAGGTTCAGAATGGGAGAATAATGATATATGAAGATCTGCGAATTACGTTTTAAAAACAGAAAGGCGTAAGACAACTGGGTAATTATTTCCCTTTTAATCTTTATAAGTGACTAGTTTTCATCTATGTATATTCTAGTTTCCTTAAAATTCACGCACACATATTTAAAAGATTGATGCACTCCAAGTTTAAGTACATTAATTCAATTTTGTTAAGCAGTCGGTCGTAAAAGTGAATTGCGCGCCTTCGGAATATATAGAGATTGCGATTCTCGTAATTTCATTTCCGTTTCTACCGTAGAGAATTGATTTTGCTTTGACGGGGAATCTTCGTAAGGCGCGTGTAGATATTAGAGGTATGCGGCATGGTGTGGCGGCTATAGCGAGGACGGGGAGTGAGAATTCTTGTTTTTAGAGTTTTCTTAAAGGGTCGGCTGTATGGAAATCTTGCAACGTCATCTGCCCAGATTGCCAGCGTGCCTTAAAAAACTCCCGGTCGAGTCTTTAATGTGTTTGTCAATGGCTATCAATCACCGCCGGAAGCCCCCCTCCCCGCCTAATCCCGCCCTGCCCGCACCCTGATCAATAGGCGCCAGGCGAGGGAGGCGCTCCGATAACAATGAAAAGTTGAAATCACTTTCTGATTCCTGTTGTTTCCTCCCGTTCACGATATTGTCGCGTTTTTTGAGTTGACAAGTGTCTGTTGAATAGAAGTATCTTTTTTCATCTCGGAAAGTAAAGCGGATTATTTTTAGCGCGATACGCCATGGCGTGTGACGCGTTTCGGAAGCAGTCCATTTATATATTCTCATATTCTGATACCTCTGTATTTATGTTTTTACGCACCACTTTTTATTATTTGCGAAATTCCATTAACCAGTTGGGACAAAGAATTATATTTACAAATATTTTTTTTTTAAAACCATATACCTTATAATTTTTAGTATACCTACGATGCTACGAAACATGTCTTTGTAAGCTACAAAATTAACTTGTACGTATGTATATACGCAAGAAAACGTAATTTGTATCTCATAAATTATCAAAAAAATGCCTTTCATGTGTATTTAAAAAAAATCTCAATGACAGAATGTTGTCATATAGTTCGTGAAATGTTATCGAACGTATTTGTTTTTGTTAAACTGTAACATTATTTTATGAATACGGTAAAATTTTATTAATTATGATAATTATTAATTTATTATAATTAAAAGTGTTATTTTAACGCCATCTAAGCTTGCTTCATCAAAAACTTTCTAAATGAAAAATGATCGAAGTTTTAATACATTTTGGAATCTATTGTCAAAGTTTAAAAGTTTTTTATATTCCTTTTAAATCTGTAGGCAATATGACGGCAACGCAAGTTTCATATTCTTAGTTCCATAAAATCTCATTATATTCCCAAAATATAGTCCGATGTAAAGACAAGACCCCACCCCCTCCTGTTTTATGCCATTTACGTATAATATATAAATATTTTACGATTTTATAAGATAAAGTTAACCTTATCATCGATAACAAAGTTAAAAGATGCTTTGCGGATGATTTTTGTGATATAAGATACAACGAAATATTTTAGAATTACTTTCTTGCTCATAATCTAAATATATTATATAAATTTTTTTAAATTTTTTTTTTATCAATATTCCTACAGAGATGAGGTAGAATTTTTTCAAATTCAGGATTATCGATATTCGAGCGTTTACAGGGCTTATGACCTGTCATTGGCTGGGTAAAGTGGCAAACGTAAAGTGGCCACTCAACCCAGCCAATGACAGGTCATAAGCCCTGTAAACGCTCGAATATCGATAATCCTGAATTTGAAAAAAATCTACCTCATCTCTGTAGGAATATTGATAAAAAAATATATACCTACTCCCCCTCGGGAGAAATCCAGATTTGTGTATGTACAAAAAATACACATACCAAAAAATAATATTATATAACATGTGAATTTGTGGAAATCCTCGTGTCTACCAAACATTAAACTAATGTCAGATAAAATGTGTTGATACTGCTAAAAAAGCTTCATAAAACCTAAACAGTTACTTATTATTGATAATACAACTTAAAACTAAATGGAAAAAACAGCAAGTATAATTTTACCCACAACACTTTTATCTACCTATCAATTTTACGTCATTTCGAATCGTTTTATTATCACCGTTATTTTTTTTTCTTTTAACGGTGGTTCACCTCTACCCAACCCAACTCTGTGAAAATGTGTTTTAATAACTTGAATTTAAGAATGTTTGATTAAAAACTTTTTTTTATTTTTTAAAGGGTCTGCTACGAATATACAAAAAAAAACCCACAAAATTAAGGATGCTACATTATTTTTCTTGTATTCATACTTGTGTAGTGAATACGTGTAGGGTTATTCCAGTATTTTAATAATAAATTTAATGTAAGTAGACGCGATTTTTGTCGACTCCTATTAAAGTAATCAATACCGCAGAGTCATGGAATACTTGAAAACAAACATAGAAAATCAGAAATTTGCTTTAATTTGCGTTTGATTAAATTTAACTTGCTACGGTGTACTCGGTAGGGTTGGGTGAGGAGAAAAGTACCTTTTTTTTGATCTGATTTAATAATTCGAGCGCATGTGCGTTCAGAGGAATTCTCAGTTTACCAAACTTCTAGTTGCATTATTGCAGCATAGTATTTATGAAATAAAAAATAATTCAAATGGTAATATAAAATTACACGTATTAATCGCCGTCAAAACCACAATATTGACAAACAAAAGTATAAGATGCTTTTGCAATGCATATCTCGTGGGCTGATTCTGCACATGAACCACACGGAATGCAATATTTTCACTGGAAACGAAGACTCACATCATGATATGCAAAAGTATTTTCCATCTTTTACGCTTGAGATCATTATTTCTAAGAGAATTTTGTTCTTCACTAGTGGAATTTTCATCTTTTGGTTTTCAAAATCCCTTATTCTGTCTAATGCTTTGGTTCAAGGGCTGTTTTTTCATGAGTACCAGTTAATATAGTAGTTTAACGATGCTTTCTTCTTCTAGTTGTCATTTTTATGGACCATTTTTAGGTGGAAGCTTCACCTCTTTAAGAGAAAACTTAGATCCTGTACATTGTAATAAAACAATAAATCCTTTTCATAGAATAGAATCATCTCTTAAATTACACCGTCAACACATGTTTCGATATTTTGTCTCACTCTGTTCCGTTGAAATATTGCGTATTGTGTCTTTTTCAACATATTATAAAATAATGTACGTACACTAAGGATAATATTTAGTTTTATATAAATTATCCTTACACTGTATAATATTCACCAGTCTGAACATGCCCATTAGATGATGAAAACGCTAATTGGTCAAATAAATAAGTTGGAGTGTACCTTGTAATTTTAAATTAATAACTTAAATGTAAATAAAAGTTATTACATCATAACAATCGAATTCCATCAAGAATAGGTAAAAAATAACTTAAATAAAATTCGGTTAATTTGAGTTATTATGTCGATAAAATGACTGAGAAACATATTAAAATATAACATTTGAACACATGAAGTCCTAGTTGATGAACTTAATATTAGTCCACAAACATTTTATTCAAAATAATTTTACTGTTTGTGAATATAGTGTTCTTATAATTTACAATTTTTTTACCGTTTTTGGGCCATTTTCTGTAAATAACTGACCATTTGAAAATCGACCTCGGATCTCTGCTCTCTGATCTCTGATCACGCAATCGTTTAAAGTTCTATACTAAATTCTCATTGAGTTGCGAGTAAACTCACTCGGGTAGCTAACTCTGTCAATCTGACTTCTTCAATAGTGTTCCGCAAATAAGTTCTAAGCCTTCGCAATGAGAAAAATGTGCTTTCAGTCTGCAGATGCTACATTTATGAGAAAAGTTTGAATCATTTTTAAAATTGGAGCAAGTAGCAAATAGATATTTAAAAAAAACTTTGATCGCTGCATTAAATATTTTTATAAGTTTGCCACAGATAGACATAAAGATATTTTAATTAGTATTTTGATATTTCCTAAGTAGGGCACTGCTTTGGTATACCGGCTAGACTCCATAAAATACATTTTTTTGAGCACCAGCTTAAGTTATATAAGAGAATTAAACTAATACTTTTACATACGATAGGTAATTTTTTTTTATACAATGTGCTATATTTTTATTCAAGTATTTGATCATAAGCTTGTTTGGTTTAATAATTAAAGTTTGTGTGTATTAAAAAATAAAACTATAATTATTTCCTTTCCGCCCTTAACGATGCATATTGAGGGGAATCCTTAAGCCCACTAACCACTCGCAGCTGTTATAGAGTCCCGGAGGACTTTCTGTCAGCTGCGCAAAGAGGAAAGTTATTATAAATATTCTTAAATAATACAAACTCTATGCAGATTAAGAAGGGGGGAGGAGGATGTATGAACAGAGGCCAATACGTCGTTCGTACCCTTTCGGATCATCTCAATGCTTCTGTTTTTTCAATTAAAAAATGTGTATTTCTTCAAACAATTTACACAAATTAACGTCAACAAAAATAATTGACTTAAAACATAGTAATAGCACATAAAATTACTAACACAGCAAATATAATTAAAAACACGAATATTTACAATGAGAGAACGGCCTTGAATAAAGAAGGACTCCCTGGGTGATCACAGGCAGAAGATCCGAATAACTCCCCCGTAAGGAGAGGACAAAATAAGAGAACGTGTGCGTTCCGCACGGAAGGAAGCACAGTTCCATTTGTATCAGCATCCTACAGGAACAGTTGCCTGTCCTCCCATATTTAACCCACCTTGACGTCCGCGCAGCTCCTAACGCGATAAGTCCGGGCAAATCGACGGAAGAGTGTAAAATTCGTACTGTTAGCCATCAGATCCACGCTGGACGCATGATTTCAGTCAAACAATTCAGCTTCTCATCCCTGGCATCACCCAATAGCACACAGTGCCACAAAAAGTGTTCGGTCTATTGATGGTCATGTCCGCAAGCACAGCTCGAGGTAGGGGCAAGTCCAAGCTTATGAAGCTTAATGATGTATAGGAGATTGCATTGGTTTACCAACCGCAGGGTATCTTGATAATTTTTGTTACACAAAGGTAATGTTATAAGTCTTACGCTTCAAGCGTTCGACCAGGGTTTATGAGATATTATTATAATGTATAAAAAAATATTTTCAAATTAAAAAATCATGTCAACCACATCGGGAATCAAACCCAAAAGCTCCGGCATAACAGGCAAACTGATCATTTAACTACGATGCGGACAACAGAAACACGGAATGTTAATCGACAATTAAACTTTTTGATGAAAAGAAAGCCTGATACTTTTTTTGTAAAAACTAAAAGGGCTATGAAATTAATTGATGCTTTTCCGCATTAATCCTCGGGTGTGTACATGAGACTTATTTGAGTTTTCATCAGTAATTTAAAACATTAGTGAACCCGTTCACTTAAAACACCTTACATGATTTTAAATAAAAGTCAGCTCTGTCAGCAGTTAATTTGCGCGATTATTATAGAATAGTATTTTCTCCTTTTAAGTTTCAGACCTGAAAGTTATCACCGTAGACAAATACGCTTCGAAAAATGTTAATACTTTGAAATTGATGTATACCGCTTTAGTAAGGAGCCAGATGGAATACAACTCAACTAGGTATATTGACTCCGTTTTATAGTTTACACCCATATACTCTTGAAAGAGTTTAAAATAACATTTTAAGATACGTTAACTTGAAACTCGGATTCAGATATGAATTTACTATAGTATGACTTCCTATTCAATACTTTAAACTTGTTGAAACGAACTGAGAAAATAAAAATTAAAGATTGATTGAATTTATTTGAGATAGTTAACTTTACAGGATATCAAAATGACATAAACAGACTGCAAAGACAACAAAATAAAATATTAAAGTTAGTATATGACCTTCCCTATTTAACTGCAACTAGAGAACTTTTTGAACAAACTAAGCAATTAAATATAACTGAACTCTTTCAACTAGAATCATTAAAATTTATCCATAAATTAGCCACTAATGTAATTGTAGACGAAGAACTAAAACTTGTAAAAAATTGTGGTGAACATGGACATAATACGAGAATATCAGACAAATACCATATACAACTTTCTAAAACAAGACAAGGACAATCAAGACTAATGAACCAGGGACAGAAATTATACAATAAACTACCAGACAAAACTAAACAAAAGACTTAAACAAACTTTTCAAAAGATGTAAAAAATATTATTTTGAACAACAGATGCTCTTTAAAGATTTTTTGTACACAATATGTTAGCATGATCATTGTATGAAAGCAGTGGGTATAATATGTACATGTAAAATATTTATGATTTTTTTTTCGTTTATCTACTTTGAAGTGTTTATTTCTACACACTATATATTTTTTGTATAGTAAAATGCACTACTACGTGTCTTGTATATTAATAAATAAGTACGTTTATTACCTGTTAAAATAACATATTACATTAGGTTTGCAAGACGTAAATCAATATAAAATTTGTGTTCTGTAAAGGATTATGTATAGGACTTAGCGAACATAAAGGAATTTGAGCGCAAAACTGCGAATTTATTGTCAACTGTCGTTTGAGTTGTTTCTCTATGGAGCGCCATAATTAACTAATTCGCATTTCCATAAGGCTATATCCCGAGTTGTATCTTTGTGGAATTAAAAATAGCTTAGTTTATTTATTTCCATATGAAAACACGTGTCTAGCAAGAGAAAACCAATATTTTTTTGAGTTGTACTTTTGTGGAGTTGAAAAGAAGTGCTTTTTTAAAATAATGGATAAATCTCAAAGCCACAAATTTTCTAGTTGTATCTCTATGGAACCGAGCTATCGATTTATGGTCAACATCAAAACAGTAAGAAAAAAATACGTACTAAAGAACAGGCCAAAATATATTCCGACGTTAGCCAAAAGTTAGTGGGATTGCCCAATAATTACATTGATGAAAAAAAGAGTTTTTGTTTAAATATATAAGCAAAGAAATTGTGCACATGGTATTAAATACACATTATAAATAAACCAATATTACTAAACAACAGTTTTTTTTTTAAATCTCACCATAAAAAAAATAATTATGAGTGCTTAAAGTTTTATCTATGTAATCATATAATGAAGTGATAATGCTTTACTCCATTTATGATAATTAAAATGTATATTGTATTCCGAGTATTATAAACACAAGGGGAGTTCTTTAAATTCACAGAATATAGCTAAAAAAGATTTTAAATCTTTTTCTGCTGTTCAAACTCTTTGAATTTTTTGGTTTACGTGAACATTTTAATTAACTGTCATTCGATCGCAATCGCTGAAACGAGTAACTAATGACGTATACTTATGTAATCACGTCGCATGCGCGAAGAAAATGATAATTCAATTGGTGGGTAATTGCCTTCCGTGCCTTCGTTCTCTAAATGGCTTTCACCATAACTCAATTTGACGCAGAAATATGCCGCCGTGTGCAATAAATAATTGCTTTAATTGCACTAGAACTGTGAAAACTAGAACATACGTAAAAATCTTTTGATTCGGTAATATGACCCGACTTTTTACACCTGAAAATAGACGCACTGTATCTGAATTATGCAATTACATAAATTATTAAATAATAAATTAGACTCTTTTAACCTACTCTCCAAATTATTCCTAATGTCCCCTTTCGCGCGACAAGAAATAAGTATTTATTCTATCTGCCAGTCTGTAGCACTAACTATGCACAACGCTCTTTCCTCTATCGTTTTTGCTCTAACTATAATGTTTTTTTTTCATCTATTGATATATTTTACATGCCCCTTAACTTATTTAAAAATAAATTAAGACTTATTATTCCTGGCTGCGATACGATCTCACTTACTATTTAATGATGCACACTCCTGAACACTTACTCCCACACTAATACACATAAACACACATCTACACTTACTCTCATACAAATACACATAAACATATCCCTTTGTTGTAACACAATTTAATAATATGCATGATTTTTATTTAGAAACTTTGCTGGTCTGTCTTTAAACTGTATTAAAAAAAAAAGTTATTATATCATTGTCGACTATTTGTTTCTTTAAAATAAATAAATAAATAAAATATTAATAATATCATAGAGAGCCAGCGTCGTAACCTATCTACAACTATTTAAAAACATAATTTAAAAGCAATTTTATTATAAAAATGTACGTTTGACATAAGATTTATTATTTTAATCAGAAGAATATTTTTACCAACACTACAAAGCGAACGTTAACCTAGCCTTAGTGAAAGCCCACGTCTATTTCATGACTTGTGAAATACGTTCCGCCTCCCCCTGAATGTATGAATACCGTATTAGTACCACCAGTTCGGAACCCGTCAACTAAAAACATAATTCATCTATCAATCAATCAGTAAGATACTGCCTAGTTAGATTGATGTTTTGGCGAATACTAGATGCAATAACGAGCATTAATGCTTATGTATTAGGGTGTGTCACGTTCCATACAAAAAATTACGCTATTTTTGTTTTTGGTGTAATAGGTCTCAAAATTTGTATCAGGCAATAAGAAAAGTAACAAAAAGCTTTTTGAAAAATCTTCTTTGAAAAAAGGATTTCAATAAAAAAATTTGAAAATTATTGCTCCGAAAGAAAAAAAAATTATTTTAAAGTTTTAAGTTTTTTTTTCAAAGAAGAGAATAATATTAATTGGTTGATACATTGCAAAATAAAAATGCAAGATAAAAATAAATTAATTACAAACTAGACGAACATAAAAATACCAAAAATAGCATATTAGAGACACAAATGTGAATTTTTAAATGTGTTTTTAAGGTAGTCATTAGAATTTCTAAAGGTTGTTAATGGGTAATAAAATAAAAAAATCAGATTTTACACATATAACTATAAAAGTACATGCAAAAAAGCAAACTAACTAAATTCAAAATCTTTCTTAGAATTGAACGTCGACATAACTTTTCTCGAATTTTGTGAGGCGCAAATAAAAACTTCTCGCATTTTTCCCCCCAAGACATCTTTCCGCTGATTGTGTGTGACAAGGAATCTTCAAAAAGTCCAACACCTTTATATTGTCTTTGTGTACTTGTTACACTAATACTTCTGACGTTATGGCTCGCAAAAGCGGGTAGTTCTGTCAAAACAAGGTCTGTATCATGCCGGTTAAGCAAACCATGTCAATTATCGCTTTTAAAGTTTATTTACGAGTGAAATATGCTCATATTAGTCCTAATCCTGAAGTAATTAAAAAATGAGATTTTATTATTCTTTTGCAACAAAGTTCTTTTATTTTACAGTCGTTGACAGTAAAAGATCTCAGGATGGGCAAAATTACAACAGCAAATAATTCATTAACCTAATGATTTTTATCTTTTTAAAATGAAAGTAAAGCTTTAAGTCGATGCACTAATTTTGCTCTTTATGATGCAGTAAAATGTTTTAATAATAGGTTTTTTTTATTAAAATATTTCTGGCTCCATTTTTTCTCTTCTCAGCTTGTTGTGGTCGAATAAATAAGAAATATTATTTCTTAAAACAGAGTTAACAGGTTGTAGGGTAGCGGATGCGCTTGCAACTGCTACCCTCTATCAAACCTTGTAACTATCACTAATCTGATAAAATTTATCGAAATTGATTGGGTTTTGGTTTTGGGTTTGATTATTACCATATGCAAGTTGACAAAACGTCTTCTTCATATAAATGCAATACTAATAATAGTAGTACTTTTCCCCATCTGAAGAAGTACCAGAAAGATGCAAAAAAACTGAATGATTTTGTTTTTTTTTCTTCTCTAGCGGATAATGGTGGTGAATTGTTTATCAATACTATTAATTATCATTTTTCGGAATGGTCTTCGAGATTTTTTTTTTCTACAAGTGGGATAGATCTATCCTTATTGCATTTATAAACAACAACATTTGTGCATTTACTCGA
>NW_028280471.1:0-96668 GCF_059751315.1 Micrasema longulum | reverse complement strand
TGGTGCTTTGAGAATTATAACGAAGAGGTAAACCATTAACTTATAAGCGTTAATTTTTTTTACGGAGGTATATAGGAGCGTTAGGGCTATGAAGTATCTATAGTAAACCAAAGTGAGAAGGAGTGATAGTCTCTCCGCTGTCTAATTTTGAGCCATTTCAGTTGCCTACAATAATCACAAATGTGGTCATATTTCCCAAGACCAAAAATATACATTATGCGTGTATTTTGAAGTCATTCAAGTTTATCGAGTTGCTCACAGCTTAAATCAGTCATGGAAACATCAGCGTAATCTAGAATGGGTAGTAGTAATGCTTGTACGAGAGTGCATTTAGTATTCTTAATGGGTAAGACTTTTTGCAACCTTCTAAGTGAGTGTAGACCGAAAAATATTTTGCGGCCTAATTCGTTAGTATGAGCTCGTCAGCAAAGATGTTCACCATTGGTACTCCTGGATTATTTATAGATCTCCTGTATTGGATATTTGTACCGCTGACATTAAGAGGATTAAGAGAAGATACGTCTAACTTACCTAGCAATCTTTGACTATCCGCAAATATAATTTGTGTTTTAGATGGGTTTATACGAAAACCATACTCTTTTGTCATTGTTGACACGCTATTTGTGTATTAGACATCGATTATATTGCTTCACTGGTGCTTTCAGGTCTACAATGAAGATATAGTTGTAAATCATCTGCATAAAGATGATATGACAGTTGAGACATTCTGCTATCGGATTGATAAACATGGAAAAAATAAATTAAGATAAAACTCCACCTCGAGTTAGTCCAGCGACAATATCAACCCAACCCGATTAATGATTTGGTGTCTTGATGCATTGTCTAGCTCGTAAATACGATCCGAACCATTTTACAACCGGTTGTTGTTGTTATTTAGTGTTTCGAGTCTAGCTAACAAAAGATCAAAATCGACAGAGTTGAAAGCGCTGCTGAAGTCAAGTAATGTTATCAATTATAGTATTATATAATTACAGAATTACTCATGCATTTGAAAAGCCATCGAGATACATACGAGTACACTTGATATTGTACACGAGTATGTCTCTCGCGAGTAGCAACAGCGGAACCATGTCGAATGTAGTGGAGAAATTACATAGGTTCGCTACTTCGCTAATCGAGGATGCAAACCGGCATTTCGGGTTTAGTCTCGCGCCAGTCAACCGCATTATTACGTACATTTAGATATTCAGAGCCAACGATGCGGGGTAAGGGATCGATAATCCGTCTGGAGTTCACATCCAGACAAAGCTGTTTGAGCCTCAACCCTAAAGAATATCTCAGTAATGCTGGACCCGTCGTTACGGCTGATTTCTTGCGAAACTCTCAACAAGTCATTCGTACGAAAAATACTGTACATCGATAGGCGAGAACGAAAATACGTATTGTATGTCCAGTTGGCATTTGTGGTTTCAGAACATCGAACTTTTCTGTACTAATATCTGTATTGATTCCGCAAAAAAAACACAAGCCAGAGCTTGGTAAGCTCTAAGGTACCTACTATCTAGTGGTATATCTAGAAAATACTCATTGTTTTAAGTTTCTATCGTAATATTATATTTACTGGTTCATGTGGAAACGCTTAGCGTTAAAATAAAAACGCTGTTTTTATTACAAGTAATAATTGTACGGTAAGTAAACTTTGACTGGGTAAATAAATGTCGCGTGCAAGTAAGTATTTCTGTGACATTTATATTAATATTTGTGGATGAATATAATAAAGTGATTAGGTAGATATATTACGTATTTTTCTCTCACTGTTTTTTTAATGCATCACACAATTTAGAGGAAACTGTTTGATCGAGGTCGAAGGACAAATTTTGAAGCCAAGCGTATATTTTACGATGCTTTCACTTGTTTACATTTTCAAATACATAAAACGCCAGCCTTGCTTAAGAGTTTAGTGTGTTTTGACTACTTAGATTATTTTTTATCCAAACAGATTAAACTCTTAAGAATCAGAGAGACTCGCATTCATTCAAGTTCGGATAAGAGTTAACCAGTCTACATATTGTATACTAGGGGATGAAACCTTTGTTTAGTTTCAGAATGATTGGTGAACAGTAAACAACTGTGTGTTATTTCTACTGAAGCGGGAGAAAATAAGCATCATATAAAGTACCAACGATGATCAATATAAAAAAAATAAAAAAACTTGATCGCGATATTCTTTAGCTATTTTGAAAAAATCATAAATGAATGCTGAACATTGTGATTCGTGTAATTAAATCCCAACACTATCGTAACATTGATCAAAACATAATCACAGATAATTTAAATTTAAAATTTCAATATTTTAATTAGTCACAGTCGTTACAGCGAATTATTTACTACATGCCAGCAAATGGAGGGGGGCAATTTGGATGTGTTACGCACACCCTCGGACACGAGCAGCGGGATTTAAACGATTGCAGAATGTTTGTATACGTCATATCTTTAATCTTCGCAAATTTGACCTTATAATCGAATACCGCACGCAACTACACTGGCTTAGTATCAGCCATAGAAGAAACATTCACATTCTACCACTTCACAATATTTTTAATAATCCCACTTCGCCTGTTTCTCTAAGAAAACTCTTCCAACCTCCATCGCGACAAAGACTATCTCTTCGTTTTATCAATGAAATAATCTTTTTCACTTTTATACTCATTCACCGCTTTATTTTTTTGCCTCCTCTTTCACAATAGTAGCTGCTCGATTATGGAATAGTCTACACACTAATGTCAGAGACGCCCCTTCTTTATTTACATTTAAATCAAGATTGAAATGTCACTATATAAATATTTGAGTTGTTTCTTTCTCCATCTTCTTTTCTTCTCATCCCCTCTCCTCTCTTCTTAGTATAGTGTAGATTTTTAGATAAAATTATAAGATTCTGTATAATTTATTATTGTTATCAAAAACATTTTTCACTTTGTGGTATGACATTTTACACTTTTTTGTTTTTAAATTTGTATAAACCACTTTAATTTTTTTAATTACACTTCGACCGGTTTCGACGTTACTACGTCTTCTGTTTTATTACCTGGAATACGTCCATGTACTTGTAATTTTCTTAAACTGAACGGTTTTGGTAGCTAGATTGTCTTAAGGCAATATGCCCGCCCTTACGTGTATATAAACTGTCTACGTATCATCATCATCCCCTTTCAGCACCTAATGGTGCATAGGGCACTGCATTGGTACACCAATCGCAGCGTATCTTGATCATTTTTGTAACATGAAGGTAAGATGATCAGTTTTACGCTTGAACACGCATATAAAGTGTTAAATATATGAACAAGCAGCAGAAAGCGGCTAAGTGGGATTTTAGTTTTATAGTGAAAGCGCGGGCGCCGCAAACGCTCGCCACTATCGCCAAACACAATACATAAAATTTTCAGCGCTCTTACTTTGATTTTCTTCGTTTTCTTCTAGCACTCAGATTATTATATAACATATATATATATAACATATATGTGCACCACCGAATAATTAATTTTAGCAATTTATTTGTCTTATTTAGTTAATTAATAAATATAACATAATAATAATTGAGAAAAATTATAAACGTTACGTTTATTCATTTACATTTTAAAGATTTTAACATTTTCATTATCATAAATACATTCCATTAAATGTATCTTTATTAATATTAGCCACGAAAGCATCGTGTAATCGGGTTAATTTTAGCAATAGAATTGAATTCGTCTAACTTCTAGCTGAACAAACAACTGGATTTAGTTATCAAAATCAGCGTTGGTAATTCAATGTTGAAGATTTTGCTAGGGGTCAGTCATGTGTAGGTAGGGGAGTAGGGACGGTACTCACGTTTTCGCCAGCATTTAATTTGAACCGACACAATTGCAAATAATATTCCAGAATAATTAAGCCTGGCTAGACCGAGATATGAGGGCCAGAAGGAGCATTGCATCGCTTATGGTGGCATTTACACTTCTGAACGGTTTAATTAATCGCAATATTTCGGAGCGCATAAAAGTATATGTACCGAGCAACTATTTAAGAGCTAGGCGACTCAGACCATTTGTTCTTCCAGAATGCAGGACAAATTTACCGTTGTTGATGCCTGTGAGGAGAATGATTGGTCTGTTGAACAGACTACCGAGAAGTGGATCTTTTGCATGCTGGGATTACCAGCTATAGGCACTTCCTCTCTAAGTATGTGTATGAGTGACTTATTCGTCTTGTTTACTATTGTTTATACGGACCTTAATGATGTATTGAGCTTTTTTATCAAGTTTTTTAGATACCTCATTATATAATATATGTACATATATATATATATACACACTTTTAGCACCTGGTGCTCATCCAATAATCTACATCTCAACTTAAGTAAGGGCAAGGTTATGAGATATTTTCGTCTGGAAAATCCAATCATAAACGACTACTCACTGAACGATGAAATATTATCATCTGTCTAGTATACGAGATTTAGGTATTATACTTGACACTAAACTTTCTTTTACAATTCATATTAAACGTGTTATCAATAAATCCTAGAAACTTCTTAGATTTATAACAGAAGCACAGCTGACTTCAAAATTATAAATACCTTTAAAACTTTCTTCTGTTCCCTAGTTCGCCCGCACCTAGAATATTCCTCTCTTATCTGGTCTCCATGTTATGATGTTCGCATCAAGAATATTGAATCAGTTCAACATCGATTTTTGAGAAAGATAGGCTGGAGGTTAGGCCTATTCAGAGACCTATATACGTATAATGAGTTAGAAACTACCTTGAATATATCTTCTCTTTAAGACCGTCGAAATAAATCCGACCTTATAGTCCTATTAAAAATTCTCAACTCACTCTTTGATGCGCCCGAACTACTGAGCTCGATAAAATTAAAAATTCCAACTAGAAACCTCAGACAAAACTTACTCTTTCATACCGATCTATGGTTTTCATTCCTCTATGCCCAGAATTGTTAGGTCTGCCAACAAACATACCAGTCTTGATATCTTTGATAACAAGTTGTCTTCTTTCAAACGATCACTGAATCAAATTCAATAATAAACACCTCTCTCCCGCTTCCAGTCCCACAAAGTCTACTATAAACCACCGAGTCTTTCTACTTTAATTATAATAATTTTCTATGTATAAATGTTTCCATAAAAATGCCTATTGGGCGTATATATAAATAAATGAATTGGCATTGGCAGTAGTGCTGTATTGTACATTCAAATGAATAAAATAAAATTTAAAAAATGTATAATTCGTCTTTTTGGATTACGTCACGCGTCGCCAAAGATAAACATAATATTGAGATACACAGCACCCACGCCAAGCAAACAACATTTTTTACCGAAGGAATTATTTAATTCAATTTTGTGTTGCCGATCAAAATTCACAATAACACCTTAAGTGTTGATGAGGAAGTTCAGTGGTTTTTTATCCATACTCATCTTTATATATATAATTCCTCTGTACGTGTGATGTCACCGAACTCCTCCTAAACGCCTTAACCGATTTACGTGCGGTTTTCAGAGAAATATAGATCTTTGCGCTGTGCGTGTTCGTAGATATTAAAATCTTCAATCTAATATGTAAAAAAGAAGTAAGGAGCATAAATATTTTATTCATCGACCTACCAGGGTTGCATTCGAGGAGAATGCATTGAGAAAAAAATGGAAAGATGTTGTTTTTCTGTGTATGAAAAAGTTTGTTTTTGAATGTTTACAAACAGCATTTGTTTTTTGTGGATCCCAATCAGATTCTTTCCTTAAATTCCCAATAATTTCTACCCATCAATTTTTTTACTGGATTTTTGGTAATACCTACTTAAATAATCTTAAATTTATTACATTAAAAAAAATCGTATTCCTATATAAGTACACCCCTTTGTTGGTGAGAAGACCGGGGTTGGACGTTTGCAAAAAGAATGCCATATTTGAAAAAAATATTTATTTTATGTTTTGGAATTAAACCATAAACAGGTACCTGCTTAAATACAGTATTTGAATATTAAAAAAAAATAGTTTTGGAATGTAATCACAAACAAGTACCTAAGTACCTACTTATTAATGAAAAGTCTTTTTCCAAAGTAATAGCAGGCAAGCCAACGTTAGCGCAGCACAACGTCTGTCGGGTCCGCTAGTATATTATAAACATAGATTTATAATATACCGGAAGACGCGCAGAAGCAAGTTGCGCCAATCCGAAAAATGCCAAATGATATTTTTTTTCATACATTTTCGAGGAACTTCGACGTACAATCAAATGCTCTATTTTTTTCCGCGTGAAAGAAAACATTTTTTTACATACAATTTCCCGTAGCACTGAACTTTACTTATAAAACTCGGTTAAAACCATGTTTCCTACTTGCCTTAGCAAATGACAGGTCATAAGCCCTGTAGATGCCTAGACTTTTACATTCCTTTCTCTAAAACGTTCTTCATTTCTGTTGCAATATGTTCATATAAACAGCTCCCGACTCTTTAGGGTTAGTGACTTTCGCCTGAACGGCGACAAATGAGGTTTTGCTCACCTGGAATATGAATTATTTTTTAATTTATTACAACAGAGAGGGAAAATATTTTTGAGAAGGGAATACACACTGTAACATTCACTATTATACCTATACATGAGCATCCACTTTTCCTCAACTCTTTAATCTGTTGACCCTTAGTGAAATAAAAGAGGTGAAACCATTATTGACGCGGGTGAGATTCATCTGACATAATTATTTCGCCTACTAGGCATTGCCTATACTTTTCAATTCTTATAGGTAATATCTAATACATTTGAACATATCAAAAATATTGTTAATTAAAGTAACTGGTATATTTAAAAAAAAAGTATTTTCAGGCGTTGCCTTGTAGTTAGGTTTTATAATTTATCCAGAAGAATATCTTATTCTTATTCCCAATGGAGGGAGGGGGGGGGGGGGGTCGATGCTACACAAGCTCCTGACGCCAGTGCGACCTGTGAAGATCTATTGTGGCGGGTCCTCGTGAATAGTTCTCGCCCTCTAAGCCCAGGTCTTTAATGAGCCCAGCTACTGTATAGAAAGCGAAAGTTCTTATTTTGCTGAATCTCCCCCTCCAAGACCAGATCCGTAAAGAATCGGACTATTAGCCGTCGATAACTAACTGCGCCACGGCGCCTGTCACTTCACATAATGGTGAATGTTACGTCTTAAGCCCTGTAAATGCCTAGACTTCCATATCCCTTCTCAAACATGTTTGTCCTCTCTCTGTTACGAAATTATTTGTAACTATATTATATTATCTTGAACCTCCCTGTTTTTAAAGTAACATATTTTCTGAACCACCTTAGTATGGCTAAAATCCGTTGGAAAATACATAGTACAAGTATTTATTTAATAACTTTCCATTATTAATATATAAATATTAATTTGCTGACACTAAACTCAAAGAAAACAAAATACGTAAAGTTCAGCCCAAATATAAAAGGCCTACCAAGAATAGAATTAAGGATAAAAATTCATAATACAAATTGTAACACGCTCACCAGCTGTAATTGCTACCATCTAGAATGTGTACAAGACATCAAATATTTAGGAATCTTTATTGACGCACACCTTAACTGGAGAAAACATATTAACTATTTAGTAGGTAGAGTTAGGAAACTAATCTTTATCTTTATAACACTGCGTAACATATTATCCATTGTAGATATTAAAAGTATATACTATGGTTTGTGCAACTCTGTTTTGGCCTACGGTTGTATTTGTTGGGGAGGAGCTGCCAAGACTATTCTTGATCCCTTGGTTAAGGTACATAAATCAATATTGAGGATAATATTGCGAAAACCGTACAATCATCCGAGTGAAGGCCTTTTCAAATCCTTAGACGTCATTGGCTTAAGGCAAATCTACATAACGAAAGTAATACTTGACATCCACAAAAATAGGAGCACTCAGGTGACTGTGAGTCACGCGCACTCAACCAGGAGTACAGTAAGAAACGATTTGGTGATTCCAATAGCACGTGCAGCGGTATTCCAAAAATCATTTCTATATAACGGACCTAAACTATACAACCTGATACCGTCATTTTAGAAATCTGATTAACCATCAGTTTTGAAGAGAAATTTAAAAATTTGGTTGACAGACATTCGAAGTAAGGAATCGGAGAATTTATTGAAGATAGTAATCTAAATATTATGCTATCCCATTGAATCATATATAAATTTATTGTATTTTCGCATGTGCATATATATTGTGTATGAATGTGTGTATATATATGTATGTATATGTGTGTATATATGTATGTATGTGTATATGTATGTACGAAGTATGTATGCTTTATATTTATGTATTTAATTGTATTTTTACATTTAATGTAAACGTAATTTTTTTTTTCTTCTCTTTTCTTCTCTTTTGTTTTTTTTTTTTCTTCAATATTGTTTTTTATTTATAGGAAAAATATTCGTAAACCATATTTGCCGCAACAAATCGGTTTCTTAGAACAGGCATTTGCCCATATAGGAACCGATTGCAACATTAGGCGTATTAATATTTCTGGCTTGCCGACCCTTCATATACTGAGCCTACTCCTAGTACTAGCAGAATTTGCCAGTGTTTTTTGTGCCATTTTATAACATTGTATGTATAAACTAATAAATAAATAAATTAATAAAAATAAATAAATTATACATTAAAATTTCTGCACAAACAACATCTCAGAGTACAGTCGCCAGTTGCGAGTCCTTGATTACACGTGCTAATGACTAACGAATTTAGGTTAAGTATTTTTCCCCTATCTCTTCCTTCTTCAACTTGCTAAAAACAATGACTTTGTCCTGTTCACACACTAACGAATATTTTTATGGACTGAGTTCATATTACTCTTCAGGAGCCAGCGCCGACACTTCTCGGGGGCAGTTCACGCGAGTAACACCATGTGAACGTCCGAGTTTGTCCGACAAAATTGATAACTTCACTCCATCGACTGAATGGATAAATTTATATTAAAAAGAATAACTGTGTATTATCAGATATTTCATTGAGTACCGTGATAAAGTATATAAACATACGCGCACATTATCCACAGTGTAGTGGGTCAGTGAGTAATAATCGTTTCACGCTAATTAAAATTGCGTCAACACCTCAGGTACAGGTTTTTTTTGTCGCATTTCACCCATTTTCCGTCAATTGTTAATCCCATCTACGAACTCTCCCGAGTTCCCTGGTGATCTACAGCAGCAAACCGTGCTTTGCTATGACCCTCGGTTGAAGTCTGCGGGTCATGCACAGATCAACTCCTGGATGCGTTTTCACCCGCCTTTGGTATCCGCCGGTGTACGTGTTATGTCGGGGAGCGTTGTATCTGCGGTCGTCCCCTTTCTTCCCGTTGCTGACCTTCCGGGTGGACAGAATAATGGACAGGTGCCAAGTGCAGCGGTGCATCCCCATCTGTTAAGTGATTGAATACGGGCTCAAGGTAACCTTCAGTCATATACATCATTTGTCCGTCGTCACATCACGTCTAGTAAGATGGCCTATAGGAAATTGATTTATTTACACTCTTTATCAAAATACAATTTTACGTTCACTCTGCCCAGCTAACAAGGGTGCGTACCCCGTTCTAATCTAGGCAATTACATTTTTATATATTATAATAGTTAACAAATTAATATATATATATATATATATACACACACACATACACACACATATATATATATATATATATATATATATATAGACACACATACACACACACGTATATACACCCATGCGCATACACATACTTACATTCATAAAACTTAGACAATTTATTTATAATGCGAAACTTCATGATTGCCATCTGTATACATATTTTTGAAAATTATTCTTTGTTTTTATATTTTATTTTCGACATCCAGTAAGAATCTTCGATCCGCGGCATGCATCAACCTTTCTGACTCCCTACGACCAATGTCATGAAAGAGCGAGGTCAACAACTTGACAACACTCCCGTATTTCCACGATTCTGGCAAAAGGTTGTGAACCTTTTTGCCTACGTAATAGTGTTGTCTCGATGCCAGAACAGTGTTGACCCCTTTACTTAGTATCAGATCCCTATAAGAGTATCTTGTAATATGGTTGTGGTTGACGCTTGGGTAAATGTCTCTATTTGTGTGTGTAACTTCTACCGTTCTCAATATATTATACTGTTGAATAATATTCAGAACTCTGAATTCTTTGAAGAGCAAGTCACTTGGATAACGAAATGTTTTTATAATTACAGTTTAGCTTTGGGTGTACTTCCGTAATTAAACAGCTTGTAACTATCAAATCTCTTTGTTCTGAATATTATTATTTTGTTTTATTTATTTACATTTCCCTCTGTATGCTCTTGTGAAATAATTCTGGATTGACAGCCCAAGAAAGACCCTACCCCTGATTTGATCATGCCGGAATCACACCTTTTTATTTTTATATAACATCTCTTACAATAAATTTCAATATTCATTATTTGTTAATGGGGCCGTTTACGCCGTGTGCCCTTCAATTACGAAATCCTATAGGGCTTAATAAACAAGTAAATAAATTACAAGAACGTAAACAAAATTATAAAGAAAAAAATAATATATTATTAGGTTTTCATTGAGGAATGGGAAACATTTCAACGAGAGGGATGTAGTCCCTATGTAAACATTAGAAAATATTCCGGGGGATATTTACTTTCCTTAATATAAATCAAATAATAATGAAGGTATACGTATGAGAATGTTCTTAATTTGACTTCAACGTGGTGATATAACTTTAGACCACGGGTACATTAACCAATCAATTTTCAGGATGTGTTGATATAGAAGGCAATTTGTAATATTTAAATTATGCCTGTAATCTAAATGGAAAATCTCAAACGAAGGCTTCGAATATTTTTTATACGATATCATCTCACTGGAAAGGCTCTTTGTAAACACAATACGCACCAACCGTGGAATGGTGAACATTTAATAAAGCAAATAAATATTATTACAAACAGTGCTATAGAAAAATACACTATCGCATAAACAAAAAAACAATCCCACAAAGCCATGACCAGGGTAGGTATAGCTCAGTTAAGCGACTAGGCTGTTCACTAAACGCTGGCGTTCAACTGATGGCTAGGCCGTTTGTTGAATGAATTAAGATAGCTCAACGTTCACGTGTCGGCTGGTTGCAAGCTAGCCTTTTGGAAACGGCCAAAACCAAAAGCCGCCGGGCTAGGTTAAGTTAGATCTGGTTAAGTTGAATAATAAAAAGAAAATGTTTTATTGCTTAACTTACTAAGTAAAGTTAAGGATTAATCATTAAATTAAGTGAAAAAAACATATTTTTATTTACATTAAACTTGACTCAACCTATCCTAACCTAACCTTAATTCACATAATAAAATAAAACAATTATTGTTGTATTAAAATTAAAGAGGCTAAGCGACGTTCATTTCGTTAAACGTTCATTCAACGAACGGCCTAGCCATTCAGTTGAAAGCTGGCATTTAATGAACAGCCTAGTCGCTCAGTTGAGTGGCTGATTGAACTATTTGACGGCGACATACGTGAAAAAAAAGTCACTTAAGGCTATTCACGCTCTCACGCACGGAGGGTTCCGGGTTCAATTTCCGGTAAAATCACAAAAATTTAATGTGATTTTTCTCAACCCTTGGTGTTTCGTGCAGTAATTAACAACTTTACAGCGTAAAATTAATCCACAATTATTATTTTAAAATATATGAAACCTACGTACTTAAAGTTAACGTTTTCTTTGTATTGTTAATAAAACATATAATACATGAACAAGATATTATACTCCCGAACTCCCAGGAGTTATAAAAAATCATTTGGGACGGTATATAAAAAAAAACATTTTTGTGACAAGATATAATATCAGTTAATACAATTAAATTACAATACAATATTTTATTTATATTATTTATATATATACATGTAGAAAATAGCTAATATGCCAGCGGATACTGGTAGAGGAGCGATGCTAATC
The DNA here is from genome assembly GCF_059751315.1 of Micrasema longulum. Taxonomy (NCBI): domain Eukaryota; kingdom Metazoa; phylum Arthropoda; class Insecta; order Trichoptera; family Brachycentridae; genus Micrasema; species Micrasema longulum. The sequence goes on along the minus strand of NW_028280471.1, from coordinate 84,709 downwards.
TCTTCACTACTATTATCCACCTGTGTTCACATAATGGTGCACAGGGTACTGAGTTGCTACACGGAACGCGGCGTTTCTCGGTCACACGTCATATGTTACAAAATAATATTTAAGGAGTTCAGTTGCCTAAAATCAAATCTGGGACCTCGTGTTTCGCAGCCGAACACACTAACTATACACGAGACGTTCAAGTCTATCAAGAGGATATGCGGCTGTAGGGCGGTTTCATTAATAGGAATTTGAAAATAGATTTTCTGTCACAGTTTCGCGAATATATGTTAAATATTTTTTAAAGAAAAAATATCAGAAATAAATATGCGTTTTGCTTTTGAAAAAAAGTATACCGTATTTTATACTTTTTACATCATATTTAGTCATCATACCGTGCGTTCGGAGACGGCAGATACAACTAGACGCTTTTAAGGGTTTTTAGGTGGTCCTAACTCCTTAACATCATCATCATCATCAGCCGTCTCTTGTCAATGGTGAACATAGGCCTCCCCCTTTAGTCTCCATATCTCCCTATCCTGAGCCAACCGCATCCAACCACTTATCTTATGTCATCGGACCACCTTTTCTGAGGCCTGCCGACACTTCTTCTACCCGTTCTGGGTCGCCATTCCAGGACTTTTTTGGTTCATCTAGAGTCTGTGTTTCTGGCTATATAACCAGTCCAGCTCCATTTCTGGTTGGCAGCCCTGTGGAGCACACCGGTGACCTTTGTTCTCGCTCTTATCCATGTTTTGGTTTTTCTGTCTCTCAACGAAATACCCAGCATTCTCCTTTCGATGGTTCTTTGTGTCACTGATAATTTGTGTAAATTTTTTTCGTGAACATAAAAGTTTCATACCCATATGTCAGTACAGGGAGAACACAAGCATCAAAAAGTTACTTCTTTAAGTGATGTGAATATTTCGGAGATTTCAGGATATATGAGAGCTTAACAAAGGCAGCCCATGCTGGACGTCGCCTTCTTCATATTTCTACCTCTTGATTATGTTTACCGAGGTTTATTTCGTGTCCTTGGTATATATAACTATCAACGTTTTCAATGATTTGTCCATGTACTGAGATGTTAAATGATTGGACATGACTCCAATATAAGACAATTTATTTTTTCAAATTGTGGATATCTACAGTATGTAAAAAAAAATAGCTCTTGTGTCATAATCCGGGGAGAAAATACGGTAATACGATTGTATAAAGAAAAGTCAGACCGCGCATACACTTTTTTAGACGCGAAATTGTAACCTTTCCATAAATTAATATTAAACTAATGCCCAATTATAACACGACGCCGACGGGTCAAATTCAATTGATCCCCAGGAAGTGATTTGAGAATTTAAGTACGTGGTGAACGTACCTCGATAAAAATTTCTATTCAGTCAATATTGAATAGGACTTTGTATTCATAATAACGTACCCCCAGAAGTACATTGTCGTAAGTCTAAAACACTGGAGTAATTGTGATGCAACAGTGTTTTTCTCGTATTTTAACAGTCAAATGAGCAAATACCACAAAAAATACTAGCCGTTATAATGTCAATATACGAGTACATTAAGTTACATGCGTTCATACATTTTAAAATGTTTTTTTTTGCTCTCCCGAAAAATGGTCGATCGTGACATACGACAGCGTACTTCTGAGTGCGATATATGTAATAGGTTCACGCATTCGTAAATAAAGACGGACGATTTCTTTTAGGATGATCATATGATCAATCAGATAGATCACAGTGAAATAACAATAACAGTCACAAAATCAAAAGTAAGTAATAACTCAAATATACTTATAAGTTGCTTGCCTCCCGCACTAGTGTTCCGAGTTCGATTCCTGGTGAGATCACAAAAATTCAACGTGATTTTTCTCAATCCTTGATGTTCTCCGCTGTAGTTCACCATTGAAATCGGGCCTCCTGGACTGTTGTGGTCCAAATAAATAAATAATTCTTAAAAAAAATATAATCAGAAATTTATTCAAGAGGAGCAAGAAATTCGGTCTGATTTTTATGACATAACATCTTGCAGTTTGCGTGCAGAGTACCAGATCTACAGGCACGTGGGTAGGCGGACGCGCGCAAGCACACGCATAAGTATCTTCATTATTTAATACTTGCAAAACGGCTTCTGAAGTACTACAATATAGTAAAAATGAGCACGTATTCGTGTGTGAAATAGAACCAGAACCCTGGACGAGTATTTTCGACACGATGGCTGCACTCATCTAAAAATCGAGAGGAGATACATTCGCCTCGTTGCGTAGTGGTTGACGCATTCGCCTAGAATTCTTTAAGTCCGATTCCTGGCAGAGTGGTAGTCGAATATTGATTTTGAAGGGTTTTTGAACTGCAATATTTCATTGTTTCTGGACTGGACTGGCAACTGAAGCGTAAGACAGCTTACCTTCGTGTAATAGATAATCGAACTACGCCGCATTTAATTTACCTCTGCAGTGCCCTACGCACTAATGAGTGCGAAAAGGGGAATGATGATGATTATGAATATTTGCTTATCAATATTTCGGACCCGACACAATAATGGCCTAATAACAAAATTGTCATTATTGAGTTTAGTATGGAGGGATGTTCCTGAATATTATTTCCTTATGATACACATATTTGTTTTACTCAAATGAAATAAATAAAACAAAAATTGAGTGAGTTATTATTGAAGTATCGTTGTTTCGGAAAACATTTCAGACTAGATGGCAGAAGTAAGTATAACTTTAAGTAGTGACTTTGTTTTGCTAATGAAAGTTAATTTACCGATAACGCGGGTGTGTTAAACAGCTCTTCTGTAAAAACGAGATTTTTAGTTGTGCCACTATTATTAACGAGTGAGATTTTTAAATTTCTATGTATTGCTTTAATGTAACAGCGCAAAAATAAATAATTGATTAATTATTATTCACTATGAACAATTGCGCTATTCTTATCATTCCCCGGGTCGTTGTATTATTTATTAAAGGAGGTCCACCAACCCTAATGTATGGAAGCGAAGCATGTAGTTGGAAAAAAAGGGACGAAAGTAGACTGAATGCTGTTGAAATGCGATCCCTCAGGCGAATGTGCGGAAAAACAATGTATGATAGGTGCCCTAATGTCGAAATTAGAGCAGAATGCAAGGCTGAGTTAAGCATTATCGACAAAATTAAGAAAGGTCTTTTGCGATGGTTCGGTCATGTGGAGCGAATGAATGATGAAAGAACGGCTAAAAAGATTTATGATGCGAATCTGTCTGGTTGTAGAAGTCGAGGAAGGCCGAGAAAGACATGGCATGATCAAGTACAACAAATTCTTGAAAGTGGTCATGTGAAAAGTCGGAATAATCGACGTGCGTGCATGAGAAGATGTATGAATGTGAAGGAAGCAAAGGAAGTGTGCCAGGACAGAGTGGTGTGGCGTTCTATCCTCTCTGCCTACCCCTCCGGGGAAATGGCGTGATGGTTAGTTAGTTTGATACCTTTTTTCTTGTATCATGTAAAATTATTTGAATATCAAAAGTAATAAACAAGTTTATCTGACATCTTAATCAAAGTAAAATAATAATAATCAGAAATTTTAGGCGGGAAATATGCGTTTAGTAATAACAAACAAAATTAAAAAGAAGCGGATATATTCCTTGGTACCTACACTCTACACTACGCACACAGATGCGTTTCTACTATCATCTCCTAGGGAACAGCCAAATGTGAACCAAGTGTTTTTACAGTTATTTACTAGGAAAAAGACAATAGATCCTGTTTACTACACACCAATATAAAACAGGGACGAGTTTGAGAATATTGTCTATTGTCTTGTTAACCTTAATAATAAGTTAAGGAATGCTATCTTTGTTTAGTTTTATATATTTTACTCTTTGTGCTGTTACATGTTCACTTAATTGCCATACTTACTAGTTCTTTGCTCAATGTATTATTATTGCGTTTCTTCAAATTATTTTTATTATTAACTTTTTAAAATCATTCTTATGTTGTTGAAATTCCATTTGTCGATGCGTTTTGAAGCTGCAAGACTTTTTGTGATGTTAGCTATCATATTATTTTTATCATATTATGTAAATGTTATCAACCATCAAATATCTAAATTTAGTAAATGGGGTCTAGAATTTCAACCGTCCATGCGCTCAGTAGCTGCAAGACTTGTTATCTAAATTCTAATTTTATAAACTTGCTTTTTATTTCGTTTTTAAAATATCACTTAAACTCTAAACTTCATTGTCAATTAAAAAATTGAAAATAAAAATGTAAATAGGGGCTAGATTTCTTATTGTCCATGCGCTCTGTAGCTGCAAGACGTTCTGTTATCTAGCTCATATATATCATAACTAACTAACTAACTAACCATCACGCCATTTCCCCAGAGGGGTAGGCAGAGAGGATAGAACGCCACACCACTCTGTCCTGGCACACTTCCTTTGCTTCCTTCACATTCATACATCTTCTCATGCACGCACGTCGATTATTCCGACTTTTCACATGACCACTTTCAAGAATTTGTTGTACTTGATCATGCCATGTCTTTCTCGGCCTTCCTCGACTTCTACAACCAGACACATTCGCATCATAAATCTTTTTAGCCGTTCTTTCATCATTCATTCGCTCCACATGACCGAACCATCGCAAAAGACCTTTCTTAATTTTGTCGATAATGCTTAACTCAGCCTTGCATTCTGCTCTAATTTCGACATTAGGGCACCTATCATACATTGTTTTTCCGCACATTCGCCTGAGGGATCGCATTTCAACAGCATTCAGTCTACTTTCGTCCCTTTTTTTCCAACTCCATGCTTCGCTTCCATACATTAGGGTTGGTACCAGAACTCCATTATGAACTGCTAATTTAGCCTCTTGCGATAGACACTTATTTGCTACGACAGACTTTAAGGCACCATTAACTCTGTTACCGGCACTAACCCTCCTTTCAATATCCTTGTCCATATTTCCATCTCTAGTAAACATACTACCCAGATATACAAATTCTTCGACCTGTTTCAAACTATCTCCATTTACTACAATCTTACATTCAGTCATAGTTACATTTCTTTCAAAGACCATGACGTTCGACTTTTGCACATTCATTAGCAAATCACTCTCCTTGCACACTTCGTAAACCTTTGTAACCAAGGATTGCAGTTCCTCTTCGCTGTCAGCTAGGAGGACTGCGTCATCGGCGTACAGAAGGCAACTGACAGTTAGATTACTCATTTTCGCTCCCACATCCATACTTTTCAATTCTCTCATACATTTATCAATGTATATGTTGAATAACCACGGTGACATTACACATCCCTGTTTGACTCCTTTAGGGATGTCAAACCAGGAAGTTAATGACCCATTTACCCTTACACACGCTACACTATCTTTGTACAAAGAAGCAATAGCGCGGACAAGGTTGTCACTCACTCCATACTCCGATAGAACCATCCATAATTTTTTCCTATCAACTCGATCAAATGCTTTTTGCAAATCAACAAAAGCGCAAAAAAGCTTCTGGTTTTTCGCCAAAAACTTTTCTGTCATATTGCGTAATGCAAATATTTGATCCATACATCCTCTACCATTCATAAATCCACTCTGTACATCCCATACTTTCTCCTTGGTCACGTTTCTTACTCTTTCTATCAGTATTCTTCCATACATTTTGCCGACAGCGCTCAGAAGACTGATAGCTCTGTAATTCCCACACTCCACCTTAGAACCCTTTCCCTTGTATAACGGCATAACAACTGCCCTCCTCCAATCAGGTGGAGTCCTTTCCTCCTTGAGACACAAGTTAAAAAGTTTATGTAGCCATGTGAGAATTAATTTGCCACCCGACTTAATAAACTCTGCTGCAATACAGTCATACCCTTGCGCTTTACCATTCCGCATACATTTGACAACGCTGATAATTTCTTTCATACTAATCTGACTTACCTCATCATTTGCGTTCAGACACACCTCGGATAATGTCGATACATCGGCACCGCCCGAGTTACCAGTGTGCGATTCATAAACTTCCTCAAAGTATTCCTTCCATCTCTCTTTTATTCCACTCTCACTAGTCACCATTTTTCCATCCTTATCTTTAACAACTGTCATGCCTCCGCTTTCACTGCTACTCCTGGAGTTTTTCACAGCTTTCCAGAAAACTTTAATGTTTTCATGGAAATTGTGTGTCATTTTCATTCCTTCTTCATCCTTCAATTTTTTCTTCCGTTCACATACACCCTGCTTAACCTTTTTCTTACTTTCACCATACACGCGTTTAGCCGATTCATATTCAATTGTATTCTTTTTTACAGCAAGCAAATTTATCCACGCATCCTTCTTTTCTTTAACGAGTTTTTTGACTTCGTCGTCCCACCACGCATCACCTTTCTTTCTCCCTAGCGTTGTCACACCGCACACTTCTTTCGCCGCCTCGCACATACTTATTTTCAAACACTCCCACATATCGTTTATACCCATACATTCTACATCTTTTTCGTTCAGTCTGTGACTCACAGATCTTTCAAAATTATCTTTTATGTCAGCATTTTGCAGTTTTTCAACTTTGACTCTAGAAGGAGCCTGGACTTTTTTTGTTTGGGACCGCCATCCCTTAAACAGAATCACCCTTGAGACCACTAAAAAATGGTCTGATTCCATCTCGGCCCCTCTGTACACACGTGTGTCGACAGTTACAGGCTTCAATCTAGAGTCAATGATGACATAATCGATAATCGACCTTTCATTTCCTCTCTCCCATGTGTATTGGTGGATTCCTTTATGTTCGAAAAATGTATTTGATACAAAAAGGTTCCATTCCAGGCATACCTCTAGCAGTCTTTTCCCATTGTCATTCACTCTTGCATCCCCAAACATACCTAGAGCTGACTCCAGCCCATCTCTCCTTGTTCCCACCCAACCATTAAGATCTCCAGCCAAAACTATCCTTTCGCTATCTTTTTTCCCATTCATCACATTCATTAGACTCGTCCAAAACTCGTCCTTCTCAGATTCACAGTCGGAGTTGACAGGAGCGTATCCTATGATAACAAGCAATCTTGTCAGTCCGACCTTAAATCTGACAAACATGAGTCTCTCACTTACAAATTCATATTCATTCATGCCCTCTATCATTCTTGGCGATAGAAACGCAGCAACACCCCGGCAAGCTCTGTCCGTCTCAGGGAGACCGGACCAGAGAACCAGAGTATCACCGTGCTCCATCGAACCACTCCCTTTCTTCCAAGTCTCAGAGACACACAATAAATCTATACATTTATTCTTCATTATATCACACAGTTCATTCATCTTATCAGTCATACGTCCTCTTACATTCCAAGTGGCAATTCTACATTCCTGAGAATTCCTCCTCTTTGCGCCCCCCCGAGAGAAGCGACCTGATGGGTTGCGAGCCTCATCGCGGTCAGCTAGCGGCATTCTCCCATTCTACCATGACATTAAAACTAACTTATAACCTAACATTCTTCCCACATAATACTAAAAATATACACTTAATTAATTATCGACATTATATTGTACTATTTAATATTAATTATTATACCCCCTCATACTATGCTACCTTAATTGTATATGCTATCATAATATGCTATCATAATTGTAATATATCATAATTGGAGACGAGGAACTAGAATCCCAACCGTCCATGCGCTCTGTAGCAGCAAGACGTGTTGGGATATTTATTTATTGTACAGCGCCCTTGAGGTGATTTTCACAAAAATGGCGCTATATAAATTATCCAAACATTATTATTATTATTATTAGTTAGTTAGGTCCATCGTAAAATAAATACTAACGCAAAATTAAAATAAAAAGACAATGTTATCTATCAGTGCACCTGCCTCAGCAGTAAGGTAAGGCATACAAGTAGGATACGTGTAGGACCGCAGGCGATAGTCGCTTATTGCACTCACCTTCCACCTTCATTAGTATTTTTTGAAAGAAAAATAACACGAATTGTGATAAAAAAACGGCAATCGAACAAATGTAACAAGGTCGAACCGCGGAGCATAAAAAACACTAACTGAGGAAAATCATATTTTTACTAAATTAATTTTGGATTTTCTAAAATGGGATTTACTAAGGAGACAAATAAAAACATAATTTCACTCTCAAATTTGGCTCGATTACCGTAATTCATGAGAAACAACATCGGATAGTTTGGCAAATTCCGCAAAATGCACCTTTTTGAAGTGCAACGAATTTAAAATAATACACAGCTTGTCAATTTAGAGTTGAAAATATTAAAAATGGAACTACGAAATTTGTAGACTGGCAACACCGATATTTAATTATCAAAACTATCAAACACATTTTGTTTAGCGTCGGCGTACGAGTTTTCATGTAATATTGATATTTAAATTGGCTTTATGTATTTTTAAAATTTCACTAATTATAAAAACTATTATCAACATGAATAAAACAATAAAAAGTGGCACTAGGGAGGTAATTTTTAACGTTTTTCAACGTTGTTTGGAAGAATGTAAAGGCGAAAAAATCTATATAACGAAAAAATCTATATAAAGGATATAACGGACGATTATAGGCGAACTTCCAAGATGACTGGTATGTATTGAAGTTTTTGCTATTTATTTTTAATTCTGTAACACTTTGAAATGATATATTGAGCATTGTTGCTTAAAAACATTTGAAAATGACTTTTTATTTAATATTATGTTTACATGCTGTTTTGACAGTTCTCTTTAAGCATAATGACACTGTAAATGCAAAATACTGTAAACGATATATAAAAAAAATATTTTTAGTAAAAATATTTTCAGTTTTATTTGAATAATAACAATTTGAATGCATTTTATTTCAATTTTTCAAACATGTTTTTTTTTAAATTTTTTTTTTTTATAAATCTTTTTGCAGGTAAATCAGAAAGTACCATCAGGCGAATTGTCAAGGAGAGTGAAACAAATGGGGGTAAATTCCAAACTCCAGGCAAAATAAGAAAGGGTCGCCCTCCGAAAGCTTTAGATAATTTTGATATCAGTGCTATTCGTCAGAAGGTACATTTTTTTTATACAGTTCGAAAGGAAGTTCCCACGTTGAGAAGTTTGTTAGCTGTATTAAAAGAAGACATGGAATTTGATGGTAGTCACGAATATTTAAGAAAAACTTTAATGTCGATTAGTTTTGTATATAAAAAATACAAGACAAACCGTAAAATTCTTATAGAAAAAATAAATGTTGCAGTGAAGAGAGAAGCGTATTTAAAAGTTATTATGAATAATAGAATGTTGCCGTAAGAGCTGAGAAAAGATATTGTTTATTTAGATGAAAGTTATATACATTCTTCATATAAACTGAAAAAATGTTGGCAATCGGTGAATGTGAGTGGAGTGCGGAATGAAATTTCAAAAGGTAAAAGATGGCTTATTGTGCACGCTGGAACCGAAAAAGGTTTCGTGCCTAATGCGCTCTTGATTTTCAGTGGAAATAACACAAAGGAAGACTATCACTCTGAAATGAATGGGCATAATTTCAGAAAATGGGTGGTGGAAAGACTTATTCCAAATTTATCAGAACCATCTATTATTGTTATGGATAACGCACTTTATCATTCCATAATTGTTAACAAAGCGCCAACATCGGCAGCAAAAATTAATGATATCAAATATTGGCTGTTAGAAAATAACATCCCCTTTGATCTATCATTAAGGAAACCTTCATTGTTAATATTGGTTAGACAACACAAGCCAGAGCCCATATATGAAATTGATGAATTACTAGGAGAACATGGTCACACCGTGGTAAGGCTTCCACCTTATCACTGTGACTCGAATCCCATAGAATTAATATGGGCTTTGGCAAAACGAAAAGTTGCTCAAAGAAACACAGGAAATGGAAACAATATAAAGGAACTGACTGAAAATGCATTTCATGACATAAGCTCCGAAAACTGGAGAAATTGTTGCCAACATGTAGAAAAAAAATAAAAAAAGTATTATGAGGATGGAAACACCTTGTATGGAAATATTGATGACTTGATAATTCAAGTAAATAACGGTGACACGGAAGATGAAGCTGAACTCAGTTTTATAGAAGAAGATCCATTTTTGGGTGTTGAGTTTTTAGATTCTGAATCTGATTCTCAATGAGATTTAAATATGTTTTTTTATCTATATATATATTATAAAGAAGAGTGTCCGTTTGTATTCTATACAAACCTTTGAAACACGAGGAATGTCACCGTCTACGTGAAACCACCTTATATTATATTTAAAGTTACATGTTATTATTTTTTTTCTACCAACTTGTGTTAAAAAACATTAACAATTCTATCTTTACTGTATGTTTCGATAGTAAAAATATTTTACTATTAAGTCATGTTTGTATGTTATTTATTGTATTTCATTTAATTTTGAGATCAGTGGGTACCTATCTATATTGCAATGAAAAAATATTTTTGTGTAATTAATATTTTACAAAATTGTAGGATACACAGGATTACATTTCCAGCATGTGTTCTATTTTTAGTATTGCCATTTAAACAACAATGGCGCCCTCCCTTGTTTTCTACTCTTTATTGACAGACTGTATACACCTGAATTTTAATATTGAGTACCTACTTTCGATTCCTGACATAGTTGATAAGAAATATTTTTTTAAATTGGGTTTTTACATTAGAATACTTTTATTTATTGTTTTTCTTTTTTCTCTTTCTTTCTTTTTTATATATAAATACTGTTTACCATTGTATACTTTTCTCGATGTTTTTGTTTTTTTTTCAATGTTATTCTATTTTTTTTACTGGTTTTATTGTAATTATGTAAAAGGTTAATGGAACCGTGAATAAATAAATAAATAGTCCCTCGACAAGCGCCTGATGCGTAAGACTGATCATCTTACCTTAATGTTACAAATGTTATCAAGATTCGATGCGGTTGTTTATTTATTTATTGTGGATAACTTATATAGCGCCATTTTCGTAATAAAATACCTCAAGGGCGCTTTACATGGTGATTCTATTGTTAAGTTAATTTAATTGAAGCTTTTAAATTTGTAATTTAATTAAAATAATTTATTTTGTTGTCACGTGCTACGGATTTATTCAAATGATTTAGAGAACAAGTAGGTTTTAAGTTTTTTCCGAAACATCACTTCACTTTCACAGCCTCGCACCTCTGCTGGGAGAGCATTCCATGCCATAGGGCCTGCGACCGCAAATGCGCGCTCACCAAATTTAGTGCGCTGTTTGCGTAGAGGTATAATAACTTTTCCTCTCGCCGTAGACGTAGCTGATCTAAGCGTGAGACGCCTGTCAGCTAGTTCATCTGGTGTATAATATAGTGCCCTATGAACCATTAGATGCGGAAAAGGAATTATATCATAACATAATATTATAATGATCAGTCCCTTTCCGCTCATAATAGTGCATAGGGCACTGCATTGGTACACCAATCGCAGATTATCTTGATCATTTTTTGTTACACGAAGGAAAGCTGATCAGTCTTACGCTTCAGGTACCAGTCCAGGGACTTTGTAATATTCTAGTGTAAAAATATCATTTTCAAAAAGAATTATTTCATATCAAGCATCGCACCCGAGACCTCTCGCATGGTAGGTAAACGCGCTGACCATAACACCGCAAGGCCGACAAAAATATTATTATACCAACGTGTTATTTGGGATACTCGGCAATCGCTCTGTGAAATATATTAGTAATATATTATCCTTAATTCTGTAATAATAATCACGAACGGATGTCTAATGAACGTTACAGATTATTCTACCCCTACGGCAGGACTCAAGGCGAAGGCTCTTTAAGGGGAATATTGGGGTAGGAGAAATAAATATCTTTACCTACTATTTAAGTAATAGTTGATTATTGTGGCCATTGTGGGTAAGATAATGGAACACCTAATAGTTTTAATAATTCATACTTGAGTCGTATACTGCCAATACCCGCCATCTCCATATTGGTAGATAATTGAAGAACTTTGAAGAAATGTCATACTAAACCCCGACCCTTTGAAATAATTATTTAGTAGGTATGTATGCCAAATCCCTTGTAAATTCGTTTCAAATATTAAAGTTTATTATAACTCCCCTCCCCGAACCGCTCCAAATCATGCCGTCTTCTTGGGACCGATCGGAGTTTAGCATCTGCTCGTGGAAGTTCATTTTAGTGTCCGCCGCGACGTCAACGAACTACGGTAGTTATTTGTTTCTAAAATTAAATAATTTTATTTTATTGAAATAAACGGCACTTAGTGCCTTTTACATATTAGTTACAAATACAATTAAATATACATACATGTAAACATAGTTATAAGTAATACAGAGCATTTAAAACAATATTATTAATTTAGAAAGTCTAAGAAATATAAACTATATAAAAGAATAAAATATTACCAGTTATAGAATTATCGATAAAAAAAGATAATTTGGTATTAGAGATACTTTGAACCAGTTAAAAAAATAACTAAGAAGTAAATTTTGAATAACATTAAAAATATATATATATTTATATATATATGTATTATTATTGAAAACTAATATTTAGGTAAATAGTATATGTTTATGTATAAAAGTATATAATGATATAAAAAAAAATGAAAAAGAGAAATATTTTTTACTTATAAATTAATTAAGAAAAGAAACGAAAAAAGAAAAAAAAACACTAATAAAGAAGTTTAAAACAAATTTTTAACAAAAGTAACAAATAGTTACCTAGAACTATTACCGATAAAATAAAGAAGAAGAGCCGTTCTATATGTAATAAATTTCATGTGAAATGAGTCATCAATGTCCTGGTACTTATTGCCTAGAGAGTGAAGTCTATTGATGACTGCATTTTTACCATATGATGTCGAAGTATTGTTGCCACAGTATTGGTAGGTTTGCCGAGTTGTCTTTTTCGGTACATTAAAACTAATTAGTGATAAAAGTGCAGGGGTGTCAAACATGGAATGGATTATTTTATATAAATTTAATAAATCAGTTATAATTCTCCTGTCACTTAGTCTTAATAATTTCAAAATAAACAGTAACAAATCATAATTTAAAAATTCAATACTAACACCTAATTTAAAATTTATAAATCGTAAAAACTTATTTTGGACCTTTTCAATACAATATTGGTGCCTAGAATAATGAGGAGCCCAGATTGTAGAGTTGTACTCCAAAATGCTTCTTACAAGTGACGTGTACATTATTTTAAGTGCACCAATATCTTTGAAATATTTAGTGGTTCTGATAATGAAACCCAACATTCTTAGAGATCTATTACTAATGCTATTAATGTGACCAATAAATGATAATTTGGTATCGAAAATAACACCTAAATCACGTATTTCGGAAACGGATACAAGTTCAGAATTGCCAATAGAATAATTAAACATTATTGGAAACTTAGTCCTGTGAAATCTCATGATTTGGCATTTCTTTACATTTAGTTGGAGTTTATTTGTTGAGCACCACGAAAATAGTTTATTTAAGTTATGTTGGATAGTAATACAATCATCAATAGTGTTAATTACTCTAAAAATTTTCATGTCGTCAGCAAACAACAAAACTTCGACACCATTAAATATGTCAACAATATCGTTGATAAAAATGTTAAAAAGTATCGGACCCAAATGGGATCCTTGCGGGACTCCACTAGTCGCCTCAATGGTACTGGATGTGGTGTCACAAATTTTTACTGCCAATTATCTACCACTTAGGTAACTCTGAAACCATTTTAAAATCGATCCACAGAAACCCAACTTGGATAACTTATCGATCATGATTCTATGGTTCACCTTATCAAACGCTTTAGAGAAATCTGTATACACTGAATCCACTTGTTTACGTAAATTAAAAGAGTTCATAATAACATTTTCATATATAATAAGATTAGTCAGTGTTGATTTTGAAGGCATAAAACCGTGTTGATTTGGAATTATTATTTGATTGACAATTGAAGACATTTTTTGCAAAATTATTTTTTCGAAGAGCTTTGGTATTGCAGATTGTATACAAATCGGTCTATAATTTGTGACATCACATTTATCCCCACTTTTATGTATAGGTGTTAAGAAAGCAGACTTCCAATACTGGGGGAAATGTCCTTCACATAGCGACTTATTGTAGATTATATACAAGGGATATGCAAGGAAGTCAACACACTTTTTTAACAGTATTGTAGGTATTTTGTCAGGACCATAACTACACTTAGAAACTAGTTTTTGAATACTGTTTCTTATGTCAATCATCTCAATTTGAATATGAGATAATTGTATATTTATATTACTGCTTAAGTTGGTTACATAGTTAGTATTGTTGGTATTATTATTAGTTGTATCATCATAGACACTCTTGAAGAAGTCACTAAATAGATTAACTATATCTGTTAAGTTACTACCAGTTTTTACGGAATAATACATAAAATTAGGTAAATTTGTACTGTCATTTTTGAGGGATTTTGAATAATCAAAAATTTTTTTAACATTATTTTTTAAAGAATCCTCGATAGTTTTTATGTAATTGTTGTAACAAATTGTATTTTTTTTATTGCAGTCTTTTCTTAAAATATTAAATCTATCAAAATCTGACCAAGATCTGGATTCTTTGTAAGTTTTGTGTGCAGATTTCTTCATGTATATTAAATTAATTAAATCTTTATCATACCATATTGGGAATGATAATGTTCTTACTTTTGAGATTGGCACATGAGATTCTATAGCAGTATTTAAAATATTATAAAAGCTAACAATGGTATCTTCTAAATTATTTTCATTTAAAAATGTCCAGTTCACTTCCGAAAAAAAAGTACACATATTGTCATAATTGGCCTTGTTAAAATTACGAAAAAATTTCGATGTTGGATCGTTCTGATTCTTCAGCATATGCAAATCAATATTTATGTCAAGAATAGGGTGATGTTTATCCTGAGGAACAATTTCTTCGATAGACTTGTGCACAGAAACAGACACATCACTACAAAAAACTAAGTCTAAAATACGATTATGATAATTTGTTATATTATTCAATTGTTTTAAGTTAAGGAAAAAAGCCATTTCCACAATAGTTTTTTCTCGATCCGACAAGTCATTGCAGTTTGGGATTTGTCCAAATTCAGAATCTAATATCTCCCACAGAATGTTAGAAAGATTGTAATCCCCCATGAGTATGAATTTAGCATCAGGATATAAAAATTTCAAGCGCTCAACTTCATCGGTATGGTTTTGATACACTGATAAATCAGATAATGGTGGAATATAAACGCAACCCAATACAATTTTTGACCAGTTTAAACTAATTAACACGAAAATATGCTCGACATTTTTGCAGATTGTTTTAAGTTTTCTAGAAACATATTTCTTATTAACTGACACTAAAACACCACCTCCTCTTGTTTTGGGGCTTGTCGACTTGTTCCTGTCCAAACGGTAAGTATTGTATGAAGATAATCCGAGTTCTGCCGTGTTGATGTCCGGATATAGCCAGGTTTCTGTGAAGATTAGGATATCTTGTAATAGAGTGGGGGCAATTCTTGAGAAATCTGTTAACTTTGTGCACATTCCTCTTAAATTTTGGTATATACATTGAAGTTCTAATTGTTGGTTTAGTTTTTTGGTACAGTTGAGACGATTTTGGGTAAGGAATTTATATATTTAATTGTTAGATTTGCCTCTCCCTTATTGATTCTTGATTCCAATTCCTTTCTAAGTTCTGTCAAATATATTCTCTGTTTTGTTGTAAGATCCGATTTCAAGTTCAATCCGTTAGGTACTTTTGATTTAAGCCTGAATTATTGGCGAACCTTAATTAATATGCACGTAATAAGGGAGGAGAGTATGGCACAGACAAATACTTACAAAAAGGAAATAAATAGTCAAAAAGTTCCTTGTTTTTTGTACTGAACTTCCTTTCCGACAGGATGTTGCTTATTAACTCTTACGGATTATTACATTCATTTTACAAAAATAATATATCTATTTTTTCATAATCTATTGTTGATAATTATATTTTTAACACCTTTTGAAATGATTGTTCGAGTCTTTTGTTAAGTTTTGTCTGGTAGTTTATTGTATAATTTCAGTCCCAGATTTATTAGTCTCAATTGTCGTTTTCTCGTTTTGGAATTTTGAATGCGATATTGTTCTGATATTCTTGTATTATGTCCTTGTTTATTATAATTTTTGGTCATTTGTCTACAATGATATCAGTGGCTAACTAATGAATAAATTTTAAAGATTCTAGTTGAAAAAGTTCAGTAACATTTCATTGTTTAGTTTTTTAAAAGAGTTCTTTAGTTAGTTAGTTAGTTCTTTAGTTGGTGTTAGAGTCATATACTAGCTCCAATATTTTATTTTGCTGTTGTTGTAGTATGTTCGTGTCATTTTGGTTTTATGTTCTCCATGGTTGTAGCACATAACATATTTTAGATTTGACATAGGCTTCTCATACCTAACTTTTTTTTTCTTTTTTGGAAAAAGACTCATATTGTTTCTATTTTCTAAATTAAATATTTGATGTGAGTTGTCCATGTCAATTGTATGTCTATTGTTAGTCCTAAATATTTTACATGTTCAATTTCAATTAGTCATTCTTCGTTTATGTAAGCATCAATTATATGTATTTTTTTTTCTAGATTAAAAACTTATAATACCTACTACTTTTTTTTTCATTAAGTGGAAAGCTAGGGTTTCCTAGGACAGCGGTGCCCGTATTTTAACGGCCGTAGTGAACGGTGATGCAGTGGATAGCCATCGTAAAGGTGATTAGAGAGTGTTTTCCTAGGAAAACGGTGTTAAATGGTGTTGATAACACCGTTTTCCTAGAAAACCACACTCTAGTCACCTTTACGACGGCTGTCCACTGCATCACCGTTCACTACGGCCGTTAAAATACGGGCACCGCTGTCCTAGGAAACCCTAGCTTTAGTAAATTTGTGTTTGTCCATGTAGTCATCATAGTGAGGTCATTGTTTATGTCTTTGTTAGTAAATGTGACAGTTCGATTTTTGTAAAATGGACATATAGGTCGTCGGCATATATAATTATGTTTCCTTTAAAATTATACAAATAAAGGTAATTTATATTTAGTAAATATAAAACAGTGGACCCAAGATCGATCCCTGTGGTACACCAAAATCAACTTTTTGTGCTTGAAATTTTTCTTCATTTACATAGGTATATTGTTTCCTATCTGTTGTATGATTTCATAAATTTATATTCTTGACATTTTATTTGACAATTTATATTCTTGACAGTTATTTATTAACTAATGTTATAATTATAAAAAAATACACACATTTTCTACATTCGTATGATTTCAAATATTCGATCTTTTGAAAACATTTTTATAAAGGTAAAAACAGCTAATCTCATGTAAAAATCAAAATCTAATTTAAAAAAAAAATACATGAAGAGTATCTTTATTTTTTTAAAGAAAGACACGAATACCCAGAATAGGAACAGTGAAAATCAAGGTGGAATATGTTTTGGATAAAGAAATTAGATCGAGAGCTAGATTTTAGTGTGAAACCTTGAACAAGCAGTTTGTTTACTATTAGCAATAGTGGCAAGAGATTTCGCAATCTCTTATTTCTGTGACATCAATATTCCAAACATGTAAAAATGTCAGTTACCCTGCCATTTAATTTTAAGCGATGGATGCCATTGATATATTAATACACATAGACATGCCCGGAGCCTTCAAAAATTACGACACTTAACTCATGCCCAGACGCTCAGTCATGCCCAACGCGTATTTAGTCGTTCTTCGACCGATAGCCAAGCGTGAAGATCATAATCGAAACCAAAACGCCTACTTGTATCATGAAAGCGTGTAAAAACATTCAAAATAGGATTGTGTAACTTTTCATCAGAAAATATTTGATCATGAGTGATTAACAAATCTTAAACCAATTAATATTTCAATGTAAATACATTTTTTGTAAACGTCAAACTACGCCTAGCGGCGCAATTGCGAAGCTCTTCTTAGTTACAAAATCGCACTGATAGGAATACGTTTTTAAAATAAGATAAACGTGAGTTCATATTATTTTTTCATTACCCAAAATCCAATGAAAATAAATAAATACGTCGAAATTATGGGGAATTTCAGATTTGGGATCCACCAAAAACGAATGTTGATTGTTAACGTTAAAATACAAACTTTTTTATGTAGCAAAAATGAGTATCCTCCGATTGTTGGTAGCATATGCATGATAGTTGAATGCAGCCCTGGTATAAATAAACAAACTTAAGTACTTTTTCGTGTCACTGCTTTTTACAATATTTTACTCTGCAGGGCGTTTCTATGTATTATATGTCAATGGATGAATGCTAAATGTCGTAGCCGCTACACTCGTTTTATTCAGTTGACTATAAAACCTAATGATGCGGAGACTGGGTGCATTTAGACTCCCGACGTACTGACTTAACGTAAGTATTTTCTTAATGCACCGATTTGTGTGAAACTACGATGCAACAACAAAGGGAACTAATTTCATTTGAATCGGAGGATAAAAATAATTAGACGATCTGAATACCCAAAAGTGCTCCGGTGATCACGAAGCTTAGCCAAACTACCAGGATCCAGGATCTGGATTAGCCTGAACGGCCGGGCAACTCGACACGAAACACGGTCTGGCAAACTGACTAAGAAGCCCCGACCCGCCCCCGCCTAGCTACATATAAACGAGTACGCATAGTAATGATGTAATAACTTATATTTACATAAAAGTTATTAATTAAAAATACTCGGAACACTTCCACTTATTTGTTTGACCAATTAGCGCTTTCGATAGGCTTCTGTTGTGACTTATAGTAATCAGTTTGTTAGTTCATAATATTATTGCATACATGTGCTAATATTGGCAAAATGAAATCACTTCAAAGAAGTTATTTTATGCATCGACACCGTCCCGGACATTTCTATTTAGAAAACCGTTCGAGGTAAAATATTATTCACTCTAAAATGATAACCGCGACAAGAAAACATAACACTTGTCCATTGTTCGAGGTGATTATTATTCTTGCGACAATAAAACATCGTCAAACAAATTCGAAATAGTCAATAATGGAAACCGTCTGTAAATTTTTTAAACGTAATACTTTTTTTATTATAATATTTACTCAGTTCTATGGTAAAAATTAATCATAGTCTAATGTACTCGTAGTATTTATAACAGAGTATTAAATAAATTGAGTTTTTCTACTGATATTTTTTTATAGAACTGCAGTTCAATTATACATAATAACAAAAATACGTATTTAGTCGAATTGGACTTTTATTTATAATATTTACCAGACCCGGTTTCATCTTGACAGACACCGTCAGACTGGTAATTACAATATTTACATTTATTTATTGTATTTATATTATGTATATGTGGCTATAGAACAGGTATTTTTGTACCTTATGAAGCTGCTGCGACTATTTTCTTGTAATTCAACAAGTAAAACTGTTTTTGTCAAATACTTACATCATGCTATTATATTTTTGTATTGTAAGTACATTACATGTAGCATTTTTTGACAAAAAACGCCGTATGTCGACCCTGAAACTAATTTATACGTATTCAAACACTAGTTTTATACTATTGTGTACCTACGCTTTCTGTCCTTATTTATATTTACGTTCTATACCTATATATGTCGGATTTTTTATTTTATACATGACCTTACATTTTTACGTATAAACTCTTGAATTTTTTTATTTTTTTTCGGCACATCTTCAAACAACTTTATACCTTTATTCATAAAGCAGTTCTGGGACAATGCAGCATTTGCGCAAATCAGTCAGATATCGGAGTAGCTATCGAAGATTTCATTATGTGGAATGGAATTTCTTCGTCCGAGGATCAGAAGTTATTTGAAACCCCTTGGCGCGAGATGAAAGAATTCTCCGGCTGATTTGTACGGCGGACCAGTTCGCGATCGAATCTATCAGCACGCCATGGAGCTAGATAAAAGGAGGAAAATATCTCAGACGGGATGGTAGATTTGCAATTATTTTACTCCGGGGAAAGTAGGTATCTAATTCAACACGATTTCTGCGGAAAGATAGTAACATATATTATATCAAACCGAGTTTTCAATACCGAAAACATTTGGTGTATTAAAACAGAGTTAGGTCCCATTGCATTCATTTTCTTTTGACCACGGCGTGGGTATGATGTCCCGCGAGTCTCATAGAACACGAGACTTGATAAATGTCTCTTCATTTTTTTAATAATGAAGTCGTATTTTGCTATAACGGGTCAAAATTATATTATTATTTCTATAAATTATGGAAAATAGACACTACACAAATGTGTTAAATTTTTTTTATTATTTGTTTTTAAAAGGGTGACTGTTTTAAACACACCATGTCATCTTTCGCTTAATGTAACACGAATTTGAAGCACTGTCTCCGGAGGGATTTTTTATACCAATCATTTAAGCGTTAAACATAGTATTAAAGAGAACATCTCCCATATTTAGGGATTTATTATGTTCAAGGTTTATTAAAAGGAAACACGGTCTGACTCTTCTTCATACAGAAGTATTGCCGTATTTTCACCCTGGATTATAGCACCAGAGAAGCGATTTTTACACACGATAGATATTTACCATTGGCGTGTCTCTGTTGTTTTGTTTTTTTTATAATCAATTATTTCTTATGGCTGTTAGAACCGTTTAAAAATCCGTTAAAGCGCCCAGTTTTACCTGGCGTCTTCAAACGCAGGGTATACTAATATGATAAATAATTTTGGAAAAAGAAAAGGTACCGACACAGACAATTTCATTCTGATACTCTTTCTTAAAAAAAACTAAATCGGTCTAGTTTTGCGGCAAACGGGACAACGAAACCTCGATTTTGGCGATTTAAATTAGGCATAATCGGTGCGCCGTGCAGTTGTCTTTTTCGCACAATATCGAGGTCAACTGCGAGAGAGAGACGGCATAACTCTTTCCAAACACCTATTCATCAAATTTCAATACCACCACACATCCTAAACGTGTTGTCCACATTGTGAGCGCGTGTTGTAGTGAGCGCATGACGTAATATGTAGGCACGTACACGGTACACGGGTGTATTACATTGGAAATAGCTTACCTGAGCCAGATATAAAAACGATGACAGCGAACGGTATGAAGAAGATCAGAGCGAGGATCAGAAGACAGTTGCGCCGGCGCAGGGGTGGCAAAGGTGGTAGGGCCATTCTCCTCCGGAGTGCACTGGAAAATAGAAACAGAATCTAAACATCATTCGTTTATTATAGGTTCGCAAGCAATACGCAATAATCATCGAGAGATTATTGTTTAGATATTGCTCGCCGATTGAAGACGAAGAAGAGTGGAAGAAGGAAACAGGTCGCAAATTTTAAAAATTTTTGACCGACGGATTTTTCGGATTCGGTTTCGGCCAGTTTTGGCCATAAAGGCTGATGCATGCCGTGGATTGGAGCTTCTCACTGAATGTTAAAAATAAAATATGAAAAAAGGAATAATTAAAAAAGTATATACATATATACAAATGGCAAAATGAAGTTTCGCATTATATGTTAAATAAATTGACTATGTTTTATGAATGTATGTATGTGTATGCGCATGGTTATATGTATATATATATGTCTATATAAATTCCCTTTTTTATGTACCAACTTGTAAAAACAATTATACCTCGAATTCATTCATTAGACGGACCTGCAGAAATTATAACGGACTCAGTATTGATGTAGACATTTTTAACTGCACGTTGCATCTGTACAGAAAATTTCTTCATGGGGTCGATTATTTGGGATAGTTGCTGAATGTGCATCTTGAGTGGTTTATGCTATGTATATGTGCCGCATGTAATGTATATGTTTGTGTATGTTTTATATGTGCGTTCATGTGTGTGCGTGGATGGCTCGGAGTGTACATTCGGTATTTTTATTTATTTTAATTTATTACCTCCATGGAAAACGCAAATGTCAACAATTATCCTTTTCTCACTTAAAATTCTTATTTATTTTTTATTTTTTGTCACATTAATGTTTATATCTTTTTAATTTATGAAAACTTAATTGGTCTTTTTATGTTAATTTTTTTTGTTTTTAGTACTTATTTTGTATGACTGTATGTTTTCTAAATAAAATAAATAATAAAATAAAAATGTGTGTATGTATATGTATCAAAATGTGTGTACGAGTAAGTTTATATTTTATTAGTCGGTGCTTTCTATTGACTTGTAAACCATTTCATGTATTAAGTAATTAAAACTTATAATTTTCAAACACTGATTTGAGTCATTCGTTTGAAAATGCCCCAACAAGGCGAAACAATTGTCACGAAGTTTTTATTTTTATATTTGTAAAAATAAAATAAAGTGTTCAGTAGACTCAAATCAGTGTTTGATTTCTAATATTATAAGTTTAAATATGGAGTTCTACAAAATAAACACCAAATTAATCAATATTAAGTAATTGCCTAGCTTGGAACGGGGTATGTACCCTTGTTAGCTGGGCAAAGTAAACAAAATATTGTAATTATGATAAAATGTATAAATAAATCAATTAAAAATTTTAAAAATCGTCCGAAACCTACGGTCAGGATGTGTCGGATTACGTTCCGCTTAATTCGAGTGCAACTCATGGCTCGTGTTTTCTAAGATCTTCCATGTTTATATATATATAATGCCTTTATGGGTTCAAACTGTCAGTAGGGCCGCAGTGAGTCACATCTTGCTGGAGGATGTGATTCTTTAAAATGCTGCCAACGCCTAGTTGCATTCTACCGGCAACACTACTGACTAGTCCTACTCGTTAGCGTCCACGTCGCGAACCCCGGGCAATGGGATCTCACTCATAACGGTGTGATCACAGCAGATAACGAGAGGGTGAAAGGCGAGTTTTTGGCGCCTCAAAACCAAAACCAACCAGCTAAGGGCAGGTAACCCCGAAAGAAAATTTACCAGAGCATCAATAAGCTCGTCCTGGCTGCGAAATGTAAAATTAGCGCAGGACAGATACATACGCTTTCGCTGAAGTGATCGCCAACGTCGGGGGGAACCGGCAAGGCACTAGAATAAGATGAAGAATGCCTTTATGGCTAATAATTTAAAGTTCCTAAAGCGTACATTGAAGACTCGTCACATATTAGTTATAATATTTATTTATTTATTCATTCAAAATTACAAAATTAAATATTTATGAACTTATTAAGGCTTTTTAGGCTATGCCCGTGTCAAGCCACAATAGATAACAATAAAAATACATAGTGAAATTAATTAATGTAAATAATTAACAAATTATAATGACATAGAATCACAATCTAGAAAAAAAAGGTAAATGTAATAAATAATCAAATTCCAAAGAATACAATGCAAAAAAGATATTCAGGAATAATTTTTAAAATATAAATTTTACAAATTAAGAATCACACAAAACCAAATATACAAAATAGTGGTATCATTAAAATCAACAAAATAATAGTATAATATAGTAGTATTAAAAAAAATAATAACACAAAATAAGAGCATGATTTAAATCAACAGAAAAAGAACATATATATATATATAAAAGCATAATTGAAATGATAATTGAGTTATGTTTTCTAGAAATTCACTCAATTGTAGTAAGAAATATAAGGAATAGGAGCAATAAATCATATGCCAAATAACAGCACGTACTAAATTAAATTATACAAAAATACATAATAAGAAAAACATAAAAATTATCAATATATATAAAAAGCAAATAAAAGTAAAAGAGTATGGAAGGAAAGCAGATTTGTAAATTTTTGCTAATTTCGTACTTTAAAAAAATTGACAACCTCGTCCCTATCGATGTGTAGCAACCAATTGCAAACGTAAAACGATGTGTAGCAACCAATTGCATATGATGTATAAAAACAACGAACTATTAAATTAATGCCTTTGATGTAATTGTGTTTTTATTGAACACTTGTTTTAATGAACTGGAAAAGTTTAACAATAAAAACGTCTAAGTTTTGGCGTTTTGAAGCGACATTCAACTTATTTAAATGAATTTCGGTTGCGGCCGAAACTAGAACAGAAGCCGAAATTCGGTTTCGGGTAAAAATCTTGTTTAGGTCATCACTAATAATATTACCCACAATCGGCAAGTGAATATGAAATGAAACGTGGACGTTTTACTTTATTTATGTAAAGCGACATGTTGTATGCAAAAGAAGCGATTTGCGGATGAATGTCACGGGGAAACAGGTAGACATTTGTGTATCTGGGAAGTATGTGTACTAGGGTTGGGAGGACCGAGAAAGATATTGAAAGGAGGGTGTGTGCCGGGAACAGAGTTAACGTTGCACTTAAATCAACCTAGGCAAGTTTGTCGCAAGAGGCAAAATGAGGAATTCACAATGGAATCCTGGTGCCGACCCTTATGCGTGGGAGCGAAGTATGAACTTTGAAAAACAGGGATGAAAGTGGGCTGAATGCTGTTGAAGTGCGATCTCTCAAGCGAATATGCGGTAAAAATATGTGCGACAGATGCACGAATGTCGATATTATTACGTGAGGCCGGAATACGCACTGTCGACAAAATCAAGAAAGGAGCTCCTCGTCAGTCCGGACATGTAGAGCGAAAGGACGGCTAAAAAGATTTACGACGCGAACGTTGATGGGTGCAGAAATAGAGAAAGACATGACATGACCAAATCCAACAAATATTTAAAGGTGGACAAGTCAAAAGTTGGAATAATCGACGCGTGTGCATGAGAAGATGTATGAATGTAGAGGAAGCGAGATCTTTTTGCAAAAACAGAATTATTTGACGTTCTATCATCTCTGCCCACCCTTACGGGGCAACAGCGTGATGGTTTGTTTGTCGACAATACCAGACCCTGTTCCACACTTAATAACGCATATGACACACGCCCGGACACAGAGATAAGTTATCAATGAGAATAAAAAGCATCATCCGTGGTGTAATAGCTAAGATGCTAGACTCACGCACGAAAGGCTCCAGGCTCGGTTCCCGCCGGGAACGTAAAAATTAAATGATATTTTGTTCAAGCCTGGGTGTTCTGCGCCGTAATTCTGCCGAGTTGTGGTCTAAAAAAAACAAAAATAAAAAGGCGGTAGATGTTTTCGCAAACACACGAACCTTTTTGTTTTTATTCGATTGTTGAGATAACTAGCACTATCGTTAATACAACTCGCTCTATCGACTCAATGCACAGTAACATAAAGCCCGCTTTCGATAGAGACATCCATCAGTACAGTACAGTACTCGATCAAAAATAATATTTATGTTGGATCTGTGAAGTCTACGAAGTTTGGTACTAGATCTTTACTATACATAGGTTTCAAGGAATTTCCTAAATTGCCACAAAAAATTTAAGTACCAATTTCAAAATACAGAAACAGGTCGTGCGAATTGAAAAATTATTTTTTGCCAAAAGTACTACGAATAAAATAATGTTAGTTGATCCAGAGAATGATCTTGAACACATGATTTTTAATATTTTACCGTTGTTGCTTGTATATGTAATTTTTAATACTTTTTAAATGATTTTTATGCTCTTTCAAACTTTTTTAGCTTGTATTATGTATATGTTATTTTAATATGCTTTTGATACTTTTTTAACCTGTATTGGGTACATATATTTTGTTTATTTAAAAAACTTTTTCATTTTTGTAATTTTTTTAACATTTGCACTCTCATACTCGCTTCGCTTGTACATGTTATTTATTTTTTTATTTTTCTTTTATGTATTGTATTATGAACAATATTTTAAGTTTGTCCAAATTTTTGTAGAGAAGGACTGGATTCAACTCCCTGGGGAGCTGTTTATATTAACATATTACAACAGAGATGAAGAACATTCAAGATAAAGTAATATAGAAGTCTAGGCATCTACAGGGCTTATGATCTGTCAATGCCTGGTTTAAGTGGCCACTTTACACACTGTGTAACATTCACCATTCTGCCCATATTTGAACATCTATATTCCTTCAATTGTATTATGTATATATCATTTCGAATTCATTTCCATACCTTGTATTATGTTTATTTTGTATTTTTTTAAACTTTTTCACACCCTTTTAATTTGTAGGGAATCAAAATTTTTATTCTGCTTTGTAAATAATTTTATAGTTTAAAATATAAAAAAGTTTTTAAATAAATATTGTTATCTGCATGTCCCTAAATGAGTTTTTTTTAAAACTCCTTGGGCATAGTATATAAAATTATTTAGATATAGTATGTTTTCAATTTAAATAAAAAAATAAAAACTATATTCCGATTAAATTTTATAAACTCTATTAATAATTAAATGTCGACTAGAAAATTAAATTGCTTGATTAACTCTTTTATCGTGTTGTTTATGCAAAGTTCAAAGTAATGAAGTACAAAGTAGGCAGTTGAGGGGAAATTACATGAGATTGGCATTTTATTTTCACGCGATGCTTTGACAAGACGACAAGAGTGAAGGAATAGGTCGGTCAGATAGTATGTATGGTTTATCTGAATTACTTATACTGTCAATTAACTTACCATTTGTACCCAGACATGTCACAAACAACATGCAAAAATAAGTAAACAAAAAATATGGAACAAATTATAAAAAACGTTGCCTAGTTAGTACGTGAAATAATTCGGTCGGATGAACCTCACCAACATCGATGAAGGTTTCGGCTCTTTAAATTCGCAAAGATCAACACATGGAAGAATGGAAGAAAGACGGAAGTTCAAACATAGGCATAATGGTGCTTAAAGTGGCCACTCAAACCAGCCAATGACAGTTCATAAGCCGTGTAAATACCTAGTCTTGAATAAAACAAAAGAAACCATAACGCCATTTCCCCGTAAGGATAGTGTAACGGACGGTTAAATATGTAAATGAAAATGCAATAATATAGTTAGGGCCCCCGGTATCTGTAGGCTAAATGTTGGACCCACAATAAAGGATGAATATTCCACTTTCGGGTCTGACTTTAGCGATACCGGGGTACTATAGAGCAGGAATTTGTGTTACAGGCCCTAAAAAGGGCCTGAATCTAGACGTTTGACGCGTTATTGCCCTAACATGCATATTTGTATTTGTATAAAGACTAAGGACTGCCTTAAAAAAGGCATTTGTAATTGATGTGGCGCGTGCGGCGGCTCCCAGCGAAGTGACCGGGCCGAGCGCCGGCACCTCCCTATATGCACTTTGGGGGAGGCGCGCCGGCCGGGTATAGTGGGAGCGGTATTTCCCCCCCCACTCCCGTATTTGCCTAACGCCGGTTCGGACGCAGGTAGCGGGAGCCCGCAACACGCCCTATATAATGTGTACATTTTAAAGAATAAATATTGAGTTCGCCTCGAGACATCAAGTTAGTCTGATCGTTTCATTTCGTCACCCCGCCCGACCTCCCGCTCTACTACTGGATCTACACCTTGGACTTGACCATCGCTTCACCCCAGGACTACGAACCAGTATCTTCCACCGACCTACGCAGTGACACCGGACTTGAGAGGAATTTCGAGACTACATAACTTTCGGGATTTACGACCCCGAGAGCGACGACGGCAGCGAGACACGGCCAACACCTACCCCTTGCTACAGGATTGTGGAATACAGTCCAAACTGTGACTTGTACAGTACAGATAGGATAGAGGATAGAACACCATATTGCCCTGTCTTTGCATACATACCTCGCTTCCTCTACATTCATAAATTTTTTCATGCACACGCGCCGGTTATTTAATTATTTATACATATAAAGAAACATATTACAAAAAATATACAACGTATCCCTAGCTATATGAGGCCAAGAGCCCTGTGTTGAGTTTTTTTTTTTTTTTTATAATTATCTACATGTCGATCTTAAAGTATTCCTTGGATTTAGTCGCGCCATGTCTTTCTCGGTCTTCCTCGATTTCTGCATCAACATTCGCATCGTAAATCGTTCTTTCGTGCTTTTCGTTCTTTCGTGCCAACGCAGAACTTCTTCCTTGATTCTTACATAATGTACGGATCTCGACATATGTTCACCTATCGTACATAGTTTTACCACACATTCGGCCGAGAGATCGCATTCATTCATTCATTCATTCGACAGCATTCAGCCTACTATCATCATTGTTCTTCTTATTCCGTATTTTGCTCCCATACATCGGGAGAGGCAGCAGGACTATACTGTGAACTGCATATTTCGCCTCCTGCGACAAACACTCTCCATCTCTGTTGTAATGTGTGAATAAATTATACATTTATTCATCAGTCACGAATAAGCAGCTAAAGAAATTGGTCATAAGGATTGAACGATTGATCGTTTCATGTTTTATTATTACAGCAGTAATTGTTTTGTAAGGTTGTGCTCGGACGGATTAATGCAGTTCTGTGTGTGTAATTGAATTGCAATTTGGGACGATTGTTCTCGACGCGATGGCTGCTCTCTGGTCAAAATTCCGAAAAAGGAAATCAAAAGAAAAAAATCCGCCTCGGGGTGCAGTGGTTGGCGCATGCGCCTATCATTCTCGAGGTCCCGGGTTCGATTCCTGGTAAGGCCGAAATGAAGTATTTCCCGAGTTCATCTTTTGGTGACTTGTATGAAGGGCGTCGGAGTTGAGTAATTTCATATAATCTAAATTGGTGTCGTTAAATTTATTAAAAAAACACCATAGATGAAAGAGATTTTGGTAACTGAATGTAATACAGTTTATGCTTCCATTCGTGTTTGCAATATGGCCGTGAGGAAGAATGGGAATATAAGCCCTACTTGTAATTTGCCAAACTTACAGTTCCAGGGTCAATAAAAGCAGTAGGGTCAAATTCAATTAATATTGCGATTTATAAAATTGAAATTTTAAAAGAGCAACTCGTTTACTGACAAAAAATATATTTTAACAATGAGAAAAACCGATAGGAATACCCACGGATTTTAAAACGACTTTCGGGTATATGGAGGGACTGCTTTCACTAAAGTATTTCACTATCTTTTGACTGATGGCTGAAGCGTAAGACTGATCACCCTACCTTCCTGTAACAGGTGATCAAGAATATGATACGCTGCATTTTATTTAACAATGCAGTGCCCTTTGGGTTTGATGCGTAATTGTTTTAAACCTTTTGTACGAGAAGTGTTGTCCGCCTAGTGGTCAAGTGGTTGGCGCGTTTGCCTATCATGTGAGAGGTTGGTTTTCTTTTATTTGAAAAATCCAGTGGCACCTAAGCACCTACATCATCAATGTGAAATATATTTTTATGATATTATTTTTTGTTTTACTTACTTTGTGGAATAACATTTATAATATATTATAAATAAAACACTTTTATACGAGTTTAATATTATTTATAACATAATAAATAATCCTGTGTTTATTTGATTATCTTATAGAAAACGATAAATAAGTTTCTGTTTTTGCTGACAAAGCCGGTTTAGTGGGTTTCATTATTTTTCCTTTTATATATATTTTTTCTGTTCATGTTTATCTTCTTAAATAAGTGCCAGATCTAAGCGTCATCTTCGCTCAAAAGTTGTCTTTTGTCAGACGCTTAAACTGCATAGCCAATAAATCCTTAAAAATGCTAGGCTATATTTTGCGAGTGACGAAGGATTTTTAAAATATTGCAACTTTGAAATGTATGTGCACATTGTACACAGCTCTGTTTAGGAATACAACTCAACTATATAGACTCCGTATTATAGTTTAATACAGTTCAGAATATATTTTAAAGATATGTTTACTTTAAACTCGGAATCAGATATGAATTTACTAACCATGACTTTCTATTAAATACTTTAAACTTGTTAAAATTCACTGAAAAAAAAAATACATTTGCTGAATTAACTCCAAGGTACTGGGCTCCGATTACAGTGGGAAGTGAAAATTTACAAAAACAAACAAACCATCACGCCGTTTCTCCGTAAGGGTAGGCAGAGAGGATAGAACGCCACAGCACTCTATCTTTGCATACAGATCTCGCTTCCTCTACATTCATACATCTTCTCATGCACGCGCGCCGATTATTCCGACTTTTGACCATCCATCTTTAAGTATTTGTTGGATTTGGACATGCCATGTCTTTCTCGGTCTTTCTCTATTTCTGCATCCATCAACATTCGCATTGTAAATATTCTTAGCCGTTCTCTCGCTGTCCATTCGTTCTACATGTCCAAACAAGCGCAGAGCTCCTTTCTTGATTTTGTCGATAATGCTTGTCTCAGCCTTGCATAATGTACGGATCTCAACATTTGAGCATCTATCGTACATAGTTTTACCACACATTCGCCTGAGAGATCGCATTTCGACAGCATTCAGCCTACTTTCATCCCTGTTTTTCCAAGTCCATACTTCGCTCCCATACATCAGGAACGGGACCAGGACTCCGTTGTGAACTGCCAATTTAGAGAAAATTTATCAATTCATGAAATTAAATTTTCTGTATGAAAAGCAGAATGTGCATTTTTTTTCTTTTAAACATGATCAATTATACGTTACCGATGAAGATGTTTTAAATGTTCTTGCAAATATACTCATTTTCGTACACAAATACCGATTTTTCTTTATAGACTCCATTGTATACCATATTTTTTGTGTATACTTCATTTTTTAATTACTTTACAGTTATTATTATTACTATGTTTTTGATATTTTTTATATAAAAGAATTTAGTTGTATTTAATATAATGTACTTCGTACCTCTTAAAAAAATATGAAAAATATTTTTTAAATTAAATATTTTATAAGGGCAGATTTTTTATTTTATAATCTACGAGCTGAACCCGGCAATGCTTTGTTATTGCTAGATTTGAGTACATACTCGTATATAGATTAAATGAACACAATCGTAAGTTTTATATAAATTATTGTAATTAGTCCAAATTAGATATGTAAGTATACATTATTCTTTTTTTGTTTCAGTTTAAATAAATTGTGAGGACAGAATATTTGTATAATTATTTATTTATTTATTAGCGGACGTAGTCCATACAAAAAATGGCAAACACATATCCTGTCACTGTCTTGCAGATGCCTCCCCGATACTGTGCGAAAAGGACAACTGCACGACAGACCTTTTGTTAGAATAGACAAAATCGAAGTTTCGTTCCCCCGTTTTCCGCACCTAAATACTGAACCGATTTTATTATTTATTTAGACAGAGTATAAGAATTTTTTTTCAAGTCGTTTTGCTTTTTTCAAAATTAGTTATATATCGTGTGCCCAAAGAAAGCAGATAAAAAACCATTCAGATAAACGTAAAAAATGGCGTAACTTTCCAATAAAAACAAATTCATGCGGATGCTTTAAATAATTTAGTAATTTTGAATTCTTTTATGTAAATAGCGTTTTTTACTGTAAAATATTTGTAATGCTTCCTGAATCCAAAACTATATAAAAATTTAATGAATATTTATATCATTTTGCATCATATCATATTTGATGCAGATAGTATAATTTCTTATTAACATAATTTCGTGGATTATTTTTTACTATGATATGCTTATTTTAAAAGTAGCAATTCTTCCTGCCGTTATTATGTGCATTGCATGTGCTCCATTGAAAATAAATATTACTAAATAATTTGAAAGATGTCGATTTACATAAAATAAAGATAAGAAGGTACCTAGGTAATTGATTATGTGTGATATTTTTAAATATTGAATTTAAGTAGGTACCTAAGTACTTGTTTGTGGTTAAATTCCAAAACTTTACATAATTAATTTTCAAATATAGAATTCTTTTTGCCAATGTGAAACTCTGCTCAGGGGTGCACTTTAGTTAGGAATGCGATTTTCAAAAATTTATTGAATATCAGTTAAAATTGTTTTAGTATGACCAAAAATCCAGTAAAAATAAATAAATGGATATAAATGATAATGAAATCAAGGAAATAATCTGACTGTGATCCACAAAAAATTAATGTTGTTTGTAAACATTAAAAAAAAAACGTTTTAAAAGATAAAAAAATTACATCCATCCATTTTTTTGTATACGCATTCTCGGCGAATGCAACCCTGGTGATGGATAAAAAAAACATTTATGCTCTTAACTTTTTTTGGGTTTAATAAATTGAAGATTTGATGAGCTATAAATCTTCTCGCGGCAAAGATGTACATTTATCTGAAAACCGCACGTAAATCGGTCCGGTAGTTATTCAGTCCATCGAGGACAACCATTTGAACATTGTATATAGACAAGCGGACCCGACAGACGTTGTCCTGTTAGCTTGCCTGCTATAAGATGGTTGAACAAACATTTTTTTCGTAATTGCACACGTTATTTATTTTTGACGTTTTTAAGCTATTTATATATTCGTAATAAGAGTTTGTTTTATCTCCACGTGTGATTGGCTAAGAGGCCTCATCATGCTCAAATCAAAATCGTGCAAAAATCACTACTCTAGTGCCACAATCTATGGAGAAAATACGTGAATGAGAGTTGATGAAGAAAAGTCAGACAGCGTTTTACCCCGAGCCTTCTATAATTATGACACTCAACTCATGCCCAACGCGAATTTAGTCATTCTTTATTCGCCAGCCGTGTTTTGATGTGAGCTTGTCATTTAATTCGAAACCAAAATAAATTACGAAAATGACAAAATACATCGTTTTAATTTTACTTATTTCATTACATTACATATTTTATTTGTACGAAATACTGCCAATCAGCAAGTGCTGGTCTGAGGGTATATAATATGTTATGACACAATAGGTTTAATAAAAAGTTGATAATTTAACATTACATATCACTAACACGGGCTGTAAGAACTGTTTTATTCGGGTGTTTTTTATGTACGTTTTTTAAGTACGTATGTTTTGTATATTTTTTAGGTCATTCGAAAGTAAATTGTAGAACTTTATTGCTGTATGTACAAAACTCTTGTATTTCTTGTTTGTATATTGCAGTAAAAAATAGATTTAATATTTGTCTTTAAATGAAAAGAAAAATACTTGATTGTGTCGTAAAGGGTGCAAAAACTATTCAAACTAAAAGAAAAAGACTTTGCATTGAAAATAAGGTACTGGTTTATGATTGAATTCCAAAACTAAAAGCTATTGATATTTAAATATTGAATTTAAGTAGGCACTTAGGTTTGTTTATGGTCGAATTCTAAAACTAAAAATTATTTTTATTCCCGAACGTTGGCTAGCCTTCTATAGGCTGGTTCAGCAAACGTTATTTTAAAACACATGCTATTTATTATTCCTTTTTTGAGCTATTTATAAATTTGTAATATGGGTAAGTTTTTCGTTCTATCTCCTCATGTGATCGGCTAAGAGGCCACGTTGTGCTTAAATCAAAATTGTGCAAAAATCAATGCTTTAGGGCCATAATTCAGGGAGAAAATACGGGAATACTTGCTAATGAAAAACAGTCTGACCACAATATATCTGAGCCTCTAAAATTATGACACTCAACTCATGCTTAACGCTAATTCTTAAACTGCCAGCCTTGTAGTAATATCTGACATTAACACGTAAGTGTTAATGAAGAAAAGTCAGACCGCGTTTTACCTTGTGCCTTTTAAAATGATGTTATAACTCTTGCCAAAAGCAAATTTGGTCACTCTTTAATCGCCAGCCGTGTTTTGACGCGATATTGACATTTAATTCGATACCAAAGTAAATATATTTAAAAAATGCCTGATTGTGTCGTGAAAGCGTGCAAAAACTCTCCGTATAAAAGTAAAAAGACTTTTCATTTATAATTAGGTACCTAGATACTTGTTTATGATTGAATTTCAAAACTAAAAATTATAAATATTCCCGAAAATTGGCTTGCCTGCTGGTTTAGCAATCGTTTTTCATTTATTTTATTGGTTAAGAGGCCTCGTTGTACTCAAATTAAATCGTGCAAAATACACTACTCTAGTGCCATAATCCATGGAAAAAATACGGGAGTACGTGTTGATGAATAAAAGTCAGATCACTTTTACCCTGAGCGTTCTAAAATAATGATACTCAACTCATGACCGACGCGTATTTGGTAATTCTTTTTTTTTTTTTTAAAGGAATAACCCGCTAAGCTTCTATTTTGAGGCTTGTCAGCAGGCGGGATAGAGGAGATATGGAAGGGGGTAACGAAAAATACACTACAACACCAAGACCAATTGAGAAAAAAATATTTCTTGGTTTTTTTTTGCAACTGGTGAGAATCGAACCCGCGACGCCAGTTTCACAGTTGGCCGTCTAACCAACTGCGCCACAGCGCCTGTCTTAAACCACCAGCCAGGTTTTGACGTGACCTTGACATTTAATTCGAAACCAAAGTCCGCCAATAAAAAAATAATAATCAAAGAAAAATGACTGTGTCGTGAAAACCTGCAGAAAGTTTCCGGATAAAAGAAAAAATACTTTTCATTGATATGTAGGTACCTAAGTACTTCTTTATGATTGAATTCCAAAACTAAACATTTTTAATATTAAAATATTGGATTTAATTACATAGGTAGGTACCTTGGTACTTGTTTATGGTTGAATTCCAAAACATAAAATAATATTTTTTCAAATTAAGAATTCTTTTTGCAAGTGTCAAATTCTACGCTACTTACCGGCAGTGGTGCATTCTGTGTAAGAATCCGTTTTTCAAAAATGTCTCGAATGTCTAACCCGTTAATTTTTTTTTTTTTTTAAATATTATTAAAAATCCATTAAAAATATGTTAACATGTAGAAATTAAGAAATCGTTAGAAAATAAATTAAATCAGTATCCGTTGAAAATAATTTATGTTTGAAAACGTTAAAATACAAACTTTTTTTAATTCACAAAAAAAAAACATTCTTCAAATTTTTTGGAATATGCATTTCAGTCGAATGCAACCCTGGAAAATCGATGAAAACACATATGTGCTTCTAACTATATTTTTACTAAATATATTGAAGATGTTATTATTTGTAAACCTCGAGTACGTGAATTAGAAAAATTTGCAAAAAACCGCACGTAAATCTGTCAAGCCATTTTCGTGCTTTAGCGAGACACAACACGGCGATTCATTTGTATTTATATGGATAGAAGATAGATATGGATGGATATAGATAGATAGATCGATCTAAGTATGTTCTTTATACGAAAATGCTTTGTTATAGTATCTATGTAACATAATACTTTTCAATTTGATTTGTTGTTTTTCACATTATATTGCAGTGTTTATATTATTTTTAATGTGTATCTCTGTAAGGTAATAGGCCCTTCGAGCCGTGTATATTAGTAAATAAATAAATAAACAGAACCATGTCTAGGCAGTTATGTACACGGCTCGTGATCTGTCATGTTCATCCGAAACGTTTTGTATTTATAGTTTTGTAAACATCGGTAATACTAGATAAGACCAGCCAATATCTCGCACTGTAATGGTTTATAGTCTCCAACCAGAAATTTAGCTATCCGACTTCGCCTACTTTCAGAGCGGCGCGGCGTCTGACAATAAAATAACGTACGTAGATGGCACACGGCACACGCTGCGAATGAACAATCAGATAGGAACAAAATAAAATTCGCTATAAAACAAAATCACACATACCTGTGATGTCCCGTGGAATGCATTGAAAAGGAATCATTGAAATTGGCAATGAGCAGAGATAATTTAATATCTTCAATTGTCTGAAAAAAGTAATACCACATTATAAACTCTGAATTTCTTAGAGTTTGCATAAAGGAGAACCACTGTCGAGATATATCAGAGATCCCCAAATGGTTTTCATTGGTAACTAACTAACTAACTAACCATCACGCCATTTCCCGAGAGGGGTAGGCAGAGAGGATAGAACGCCACACCACTCTGTCCTGGCACACTTCCTTTGCTTCCTTCACATTCATACATCTTCTCATGCACGCACGTCGATTATTCCGACTTTTCACATGACCACTTTCAAGAATTTGTTGTACTTGATCATGCCATGTCTTTCTCGGCCTTCCTCGACTTCTACAACCAGTCACATTCGCATCATAAATCTTTTTAGCCGTTCTTTCATCATTCATTCGCTCCACATGACCGAACCATCGCAAAAGACCTTTCTTAATTTTGTCGATAATGCTTAACTCAGCCTTGCATTCTGCTCTAATTTCGACATTAGGGCACCTATCATACATTGTTTTTCCGCACATTCGCCTGAGGGATCGCATTTCAACAGCATTCAGTCTACTTTCGTCCCTTTTTTTCCAACTCCATGCTTCGCTTCCATACATTAGGGTTGGTACCAGAACTCCATTATGAACTGCTAATTTAGCCTCTTGCGATAGACACTTATTTGCTACGACAGACTTTAAGGCACCATTAACTCTGTTACCGGCACTAACCCTCCTTTCAATATCCTTGTCCATATTTCCATCTCTAGTAAACATACTACCCAGATATACAAATTCTTCGACCTGTTTCAAACTATCTCCATTTACTACAATCTTACATTTAGTCATAGTTACATTTCTTTCAAAGACCATGACGTTCGACTTTTGCACATTCATTAGCAAATCACTCTCCTTGCACACTTCGTAAACCTTTGTAACCAAGGATTGCAGTTCCTCTTCGCTGTCAGCTAGGAGGACTGCGTCATCGGCGTACAGAAGGCAACTGACAGTTAGATTACTCATTTTCGCTCCCACATCCATACTTTTCAATTCTTTCATACATTTTACATTGGTAAGTTTATATTTTATTAGTATGTTCTTCCTATTAATTTGTAAACCATTTCATGAGCAAGACGACATCGTCTTGCTCATACTGATCATCGTGGTTTCGGATGTGACAGGGTTTAATGAACACCCTGTATAACCCGGGCCCGGGTTACAATGGAAAGTTAACAGAGTTATCTTCAATTGAGTTGATAAATATCAAACGCAGGGATGTCCACGACGATCCACCACAGGTTTCGCGTGGACCTACTAGCTTCTGAATTAGAACTCAATATCGACTCAATGAGGAACTTCAGCCCTACGGGAAATTGGATACAAAAAATGTTTTCTTGCGCAGGGTAAAAATTAGAGCATTAAATTGAAGTGCAAAGTTTCTTGAAAATGTACGGAAAAAATAATAAAAACGCACTACTTTGAATGACGTCACTGGTTCTTGTGAATCAACTTATGATCTTAGAGCTATGGAAGATTTCCGGTCTGCTTGTCGCTTCTGGACCAATGGGAAGAACTGAATGAGAATAAGAGGAAATGAACCTCTGACGTTACACGCGGAGTTATTTCAGAAATACAAAACTTTAAAAAATCGTAGTGCTGATAATACGATGTACAAAGATTAAAAAAATAAAATTTTGACTTTTAGTTTAATAGTATATTCACAAATAATATAAAAAACCACTGAACTTCCTCATTGTCTATTAAGTTAAATCGAATTTTTTGCATGTATTATTTAAAAAATAAATGAAATTGTAAAATCACAGGATACTGACTAAGATCCTTTTCGACAAATTTTCCCAAAATTGTTTTTTTTTTTTGCAATCTTTTTCGTTACTACCTTTTTTGAAACCCGTGTTTTGGTGAAATTTAAGGTTCAAATGTACATACAAGTTACTAGTATATAAGTAGTTGAGAAATATTGATGATTAATTCATAGTTTAATGATAATTAGATTCAAGTTATATGAATTATAATGTTTGTACTATTTTAAGAATAAATACAAAATAAAAAAGATGCTTCAAATTTTCTTACAAATTTACACATTTTTGTACAGAAAATATCGATACATTATAGACAATTAAACATAATACAACACATAAAATGTAAAAATAAATAAACGAAAAAGAAGCGATAAATTTTACCAAATTTTTACAGACATTGCCTAGTACGTAAAATAATTGGGTCAGGTGAACCTCACCAATATCAATAAAGGTTACAACTCTTTAAATTCACAAAAATCAACAGATGGAAAAATAAGGAAGTTCAGTGATACGGGAAATTGGATACAAAAATGTTTTCTTACACGCGGTAAAAATTAAACCTTTTTAAAGGGAAATACCACATACTTCGATAACTGATAAAAATATATGAAATGGATTTAAAATAATTAATTGTATTCCCAAAATCAATATGGATATGTTTTCATTTATAAATGTAAAAAAGAAATTCAATAAAAATATTTTAGTTGAAAAACGTGACGTGTTTGGCCTTGGTTGTTGTGACGTCAAGATTCGTGAAATTGTTATAAACAAATAAACAGGAATCGTGACGTATTAGGGGCGTGGCCGATGGAATCACCGTTTTTGCGGGAATTCAAAATTACATATTTAAAAGTATTTTTTATGCTACTAATAATAAGCAAAATAATATTTTTTCCCTGGACAGTATTTCATAAACCTTTATTACTTAAAGAATATAAAAAAGAAAAACGCGATATTTCTCTATTGTATGACGAAGTTTCTCAAAAACGTACGAAAAAATAATTTTAAAGATTTTTAATAAAAATGATCTAATTTGAAATACGTCATTAGTTTTTTAAGAATTAACCAATGATAGAGTGGTGTAATAGATTTCCGGTTTGAAAAATTATAAAACTTTAAAAAATCAAAGCGCTGATAATACGAGTACGATACATAAAAAGTAAAAATAAATTGGCTTAGTCTGATCGACAAATATATTTTTTTAAATCACTGAACTTTCTCATTGAAGAATGATGAATGTTACGCAGTGTGTTAAGTGACCACTTAAACCAACCAATGTCATGTCATAAGCCCCGCAAATGCCTAGACTTTTATATTACCTTATCTAAAGTGTTCTTCATCTCTGTTGTAGTACATTATTATTACTTTTGATTTTGAAATGAGTGGTTCACAAGCAAAGTGAACCAAGTCTAAAAACATCGTGATTGCGATTACTGCATGAAAGATGTGCAAAAAGCTTTTATTGTTATAATAAAACATGTCATTAGTTGACTAATTTTACCATATATGGAAGTGATTCCACTTTACCCTTACAGAATTAGACGAACTAAAATATGTTTAAACCTATATTTACACACATGTCCACCCTCATTCCAATATAACATCCACTCACCCACCCTCTCACTCACTTACAGTCACACAAACACACTAGTATGTATTGTACGTGTATTTCTGTGGATATCTGTCATTGGTTTTATTCTGTTTATTTTATTTGTTATATTTTTGTTACATGTATTACTGTTCGTATCCCCAATAAATAAAAAATTAAAAAAACCTAGTTTAAACCAGAGTGGACTTAGTTCACTTTGCTTTTGAACCACTAAAAATAAAAAACCCGACCTTAAATGTTCTGAAATTTGAAAATGTGATTGAAGCTTCGACTTTTGCCGAAGGTTATGAAAAGGGCCTAACAATCGACTTCGGCCAAATGCTGCCCGCCGACGCGACGCCGTCAATTGGTGCGTTCAATGTTTTTTTTTTAATCGCGCAATAATAAAAAAACATAAATTAGATAAAATCAATATTTTTTTAAGGTATTTCTGTTAAAAAATATACTAAAAAGTTTTATGTAACTAAACTTCGGTATCTGGGATCTCAATAAAGATTAAGCATTGAACTAAAATTTGTCGCAATAATTTGAAGGTAAATTGGACATGAACCGAAGCAAAAATTTAATTTTTTGTTTTTGAAAAGAAATACAATTATTTTAAATCACATACATTTTTGTGACATTTTCATTTATTTCTACATAAAATTATCCCTTCGGTAATACTATCAAAAAATTTATTTATTGAAATATTTTAGTTAAAACAATTTTTTATAGAATTGTATTCTCTTTTTTTTTAAAAGAAGATAATTCTGGTTGTAGTATTTAATTTATAACAATGTCATATTTACGTTTTTATGAACTTCATTCTTGCGCTTACCGGTACCGATATTTACGTTTTTTTATTTTTTTATTATTGCGCGATTAAAAAAAAACATTCGTTTTAAAATGGCGAAATCGTATGATTTCCTGATTTTGCGTGCGCTTTACCAGACTACAACAGCCTTAAGTTCCAGGGCCGCGATTATAAACGATATCTTCATCGGTACATAACGAGACAGTATTAAGTAAAATCGACATTTATGTACGAAAGTGTGTATATTTGTATGAAAATTTAAGATATTTTCGTTTTTAACCTGTAACTGAACATATTAAAAAAAAATAAACGCAAATTATATTTTTCGTACGGAAAACTTAATTTTACTTTGAAGATAAAATTTAAGATAAATGTTAACTTTCCATTGTAATCGGGGCCCAGGGCTCCTGTCACATCCAAAACTACGATGATCAGTATAAGCAAGAAGACATATTAGCATATTTAAAAGATTTTTTTAATGCGCCAATATGTCTTCTTGCTCATACTGATCATCGTGGTTTCGGATGTGACAGGGTATAAAAAACAGTATAGGGTGTATATCGATCGAATCCTCACATGTGAATTTTTTTTTAATGTTTCAATTAACAGATAAAATATTTATATTAATTCCGGTAAAACAGTTTTTTTTAATGAATAAAAAAAATATCAAAAATCTTACGTTATAAGATCGCCAAAACCATTGTTTATATTGGGTGTGTAGCGATCGGAACACGTATTTTTTAATTTTTTTGTTTCAAATGACAGATAAAATATTTATATTAATTCTGTTTTATTTTTCACTACTTTTTATACTTTTGTCGCTGACTGACAGCTGACAGCTGTTGATCGGTTGTTAATAAATAGTTTTTATTTTCGAATATGTTTAAAGTTTCTATGTAGTCTTAAGCTAGGGTTTCCTAGGACAGCGGTGCCCGTATCTTAACGGCCGTAGTAAACGGTGATGCGATGGAAAGCCGTCGTAAC
This sequence comes from Micrasema longulum, assembly GCF_059751315.1. Classification (NCBI taxonomy): domain Eukaryota; kingdom Metazoa; phylum Arthropoda; class Insecta; order Trichoptera; family Brachycentridae; genus Micrasema; species Micrasema longulum. Next base: position 44,068 of record NW_028280471.1, on the reverse strand, counting down.
GGTGACTGGAGAGTGGTTTCCTAGGAAAACGGTGTAAATAAATGTTATCAAAACAGTTTTCCTAGGAAACCACTCTCTAGTCACTGTTACAACGGCTGTCTACCGCATCACCGTTCACTACGGCCGTTAAGATACGGGCACCGCTGTCCTAGGAAACCCTAGATTAAGACCTTCAATTGAACATTAAAAAATTACTATAAGTTTTTTTTTGTGAAATTAAATTTTATACTTGGAAGGAAAGTGTTTTTTCAAAAGTGCATAATCGTTGTACTATAAACAATTCGATGTTTTTTACAATAAATACTGTTCTTCAAATAAATAAGAAGGCTTAAAATTAATATCGTGAAATTAGTGGGTGCTTAATCATTCATTTTGTTGAAAAGTAATGTGAAAGTGGCAAACAATTTATCATTTATGACATTAATAAATTATTCGTTAATTTTTAAACAGGAAATCTATTTTTAAAAAAATATTAAGCTATTTATGACATATCTCTCAAAGTCGGTCGTAGCCGAGAAGATAAAGCGGCCGGTTTAAGTTTGAACGGAGTAGGTTGGAAACGCGATTTAACTATTGCATAACATACTAAAATATAGTTTCAAATATAATGGCCATCTCTCATTAGCACCATCTATGTAAAAAAAAAAACAAAATAAAACAGGTGGCGCTTGGAGACTAAAATAGAAAAAAAAAAAAGGATTTTAATTTAATAACTAATGTAATAAAAAGCACCATATATAAAAGAAGAAAAAAAAATAGTATAATAATAAAACATAGGTAGCGCTGGCAGATTAAAAATAATAAAGATTGCTCCTAACAGCAAAAAAAATGTGAAACTCAAAATGGTGAAATTTCACAGTGCCCGAGATTCGAATAATTCAAATGAGGCCCGAAGGGCCGATAAAGCGAAGCCCGAATTTCCTAGCATGTAACAGCCTAACTGCTAGTATTTTATTATTATGGATAACTTATTTGGCACCAATTTCGTAATATAATACATCAAGGGCGCCTTTAAAAGTGATTCTATAAATAAATAAATTTAAATGAAACTTTTTAATTTCAGCAAAACAATATATTTCGTTATCACATGCTACGGATTTATTCAAATGATTAGAAGAAGTGGGTTTTAGGTTTTTTCCGAAACATCACTCCACTCTCACCGTTTCGCACTTCTGGTTCCCACCAGCATTCCATGCCTTAGGGCCTGCGACCGCAAACGCGCGCTCACCGAATTTAGTAAGCTGTTGTTGACGTAGCTTATCTAAGTGTAAGACGCCTGTCAGCTGGTTCATCTGGAACGCGTAGATGTCTTAGATACTCCGGAGCAGAGTTGTAAAGTGACTTATGCATAAGTCAATAGAGTTTACATTCCACCCTCTGCGAAAAACGTAGCCAGTGTAATTCTTTAAGTAGTGGAGTCATTTGACTGACACCAAATATGTATACAAATATTAACATTTTCGTTGTAGGAAATCGATATTAATTTATAGACTACGTGCTGAACTAGGCAATGCTTAGCTATTGCTTAATTTGAGTACATACTCGTATATAGATTAAATGAACACAATCGAAAGTCTGATATCAATTATTGTATTTAGTCCAAATTATTATTTTTGTGTTTCGGATAACATAAATTGCGAAGACAGAGAATTTAGATAAATAGTTATTAGTACATTGTTTTCCTGTCACTGTCTTGCAGATGCCCCCCGATACTGTGTGAAAAGACAACTGCGTGTCAGATCTTTTGTTAGAATAGACAAATTCGACGTTTCGCTGTCTCGTTTTCCGAACCTCAAAACTGAACCGATTTTGATATTTTTTTAGACAGAGTATCAGAATAAAATTTTCTGCATCGGTACGTTGTGCGTTTTTCAAAATAGTTATATTTCTATACCGTGCGCCCGAAGACAGCGGATAAAACTGTGCTTTTTTATGGGTTTGGATGGTTCTAGTTTCCATAATCAACAATTTTTACAAAAACGAAACAATCCATTGGTAAATATCTATGGTGAATGAAAAAATCACTGCTCTAATGCCATAATCCAACGAGAATACGTTTGTATGAAGAAGAGTCGGACCGCGTTATCTCTTACAAAACTTTACTAAAAAAATCTTTTGTAAAAACCGTTCGGATAAATGTAAAAATGGTGTAACTTTTCATTGGTAACTAGGTATTTGTTTATGATTTAATTCCAAAACTTTAAAGAATTCGTTTTTAAATATTAAATTTAAGTAGGTACCTAGGTACTTGTTTATGGTTGAATTCCAAAGCATTAAATAATCAATTTTCAAAATCATTATTTTTGTTAATGTCAAACTTTCTCCTCACCAACAGGGGTGCACTGTATTCAGGAAAGAGATTTTCAAAAATGTATGGAATGTCAGTTGATATTATTTTTATATTACTAAAAATCCAGTAAAAAGAAATAAATGGGTAGAAATTATAAAGAATTTCAGAAAATAATCTGATTGGGATCTAAAAAAACGAATGTCGTTTGTAAACATTTAAAAATAAACTTTTTTGTGCACTAAAAAAGAACATCTTCACAATTTTTATTACATTTTTTTTTATTTGTATTATTTTATTTCATTGGAAGGCCTACAGACATTTATAAATTTATAAGATACAATTATATTAAAAATACATATCATAAAGTCCAATTAGAGGCTTCCACATAATATTGTTGTTGTTAATGTTGTCACATAAAAATTATACATAACATAAAATGACTAATCATACAAAACATATAATATTAGTAAAAATTTAAATGTAATCAATATTATTAAAAATATTTCTACTTTTGAATATTGGTTACACAGTTGAACATTATAATATATAATACAACTATAGTAAATTAAATAAAAAATATTTTCAAGAAAGGAGTTAAGGACTGGATTTTCCTTAGTGAGAGGGATTTGAGTGGGAAACTCCTTGATGATTTTCTGAATGTTTGAGTTTACTGTTTACCATATTGATGTGCCATATATATATGTTTTTAAAAATATTTTTTTATGTTTCTAATCCTATATTATTGGTGATATACTCATGTGTCTGTGTCAACTGATTGCTCGTCCCATCTCAACACAGGACTTTTAGTCCCATGGAGTTGGGACTTATTGTCTCAAATAATGTACAGTAGTAAACTTGTATGTAAATAAATGAATAGTTGACCATACAGTGTACATTTATTATGTGCCTTCATACAGAACTGCACGTAACCTACATATTATAGGCTGCGAATTCAAGGCGCAACATCATAACTTGAATTCGAAAGCAACCCTGGTGATGGATAACAAAACATTTACGCTCTTAACTTTTTTTTCTACTTAATAAATTGAAGAATTTAATAGCTATAAACACGTTCTTGGCAAAGATCTACATTTCGCTGAAAACCGTACGTAAATCGGGCAAGTCGTTATTCAGTCCATCGAGGACACACAAACGAACATTGCCTTTTATATATATAGATTGCAGATAACTGCAGGTTAACTCGTATTGTAATCGGGGCCCTTGGTTCTATTCCAGGAAGGGCCGGAATAAAACATTTATTTATAAGGCCACTGCAATCTTTAACTTTTCCCAGAGGCACCAGTGTTAACAATATGCTAAGTTAACATTTATCTTAAATGTTATCTACACAGAAAAATTTAGTGTTCTGCATGAAAAATATATGTTAACAATTATTTTTTCTACACATTGTCATGTTCAATTACAGGTTACCAAAGAAGATATGTTAAATTTTCATAGAAATAAAAACATTTTCGTACATAAATATCGATTTTACTTTATTCCGTCTCGAAATGTATCGATGAAGATAGCGTTTGTAATCGCGACTCTGAAGCGTGAAACTAATCACCTAGTTTTTTGTTACAAAAATATCAAGATTCGCTGCAACTGGATTGCCAGTGCAGTACCCTTTGCACCACCGGGTGCGGATAGGTAAATGATACGGACAAACAGTTTAAAAAAGGAACACCATACGAAAATTCGTATACTTCTAAATTTCGGTCCAAGAAAGGGTGCGTCAAAATGCCCTAGTGATACTATTTATTTATTTATTTTATTTATTCATATTTTTCTCTAACAAACTATAATTAACAACAACAAACCATCACGCCGTTTCACAAGGTTAGGCAGAGATGATAGAACGCCACAACACTCTATCTTTGCATACAGATCTCGCTTCCTCTACATTCATACATCTTCTCATGCACGCGCACCGATTATTCCGACTTTTGACATATCCATCTTCAAGTATTTGTTGGATTTGGTCATGCCATGTCTTTCTCGGTCTTCCTCTATTTTTGCATCCATCAACATTCGCATTGTAAATATTCTTAGCCGTTCTTTCGCTGTCCATTCGTTCTACATGTCCAAACCAGCGCAGAGCTCCTTGCTTGATTTTGTCGATAATGCTTGTCTCAGCCTTGCATAATGTACGGATCTCAACATTTGTGCATCTATCGTACATAGTTTTACCACTCATTCGCCTGAGAGATCGCATTTCGATAATAATAAAAAAAATATGTGACCTCACTAGGGTTACGCGTGCCGAGGACACTTAGCAATATACTTTTTTTGAAATATTTTTACAAGCACTATCATCGACATCAAACCACTACCCACACCAGGTGGTGCTTGGGGCACTATCGTGTTATATCAAATGCAGCGTTTACTGATCATCTGTTACAGAAAGGTAAGGTGATCGGTCTTACGCTTCAGTTCCGTCCAGGGAGTGAAATTCTTCAGTGAAAACCACCTTTAAAAACAAATATTTCACGAACGCGCCAACCACCATACTTTGAGGCGGACTTATTTCTGCTGGATTCCGTTTTCCAGGATTTTTATCTGAGATTACCTGTTTTTAAAACATAACATTTCAATAGCGTATCCACCTTAAAGGTGTTTTACCACCCGATAGAACCTGGTCGAAAACATTCGTCCAGATACCCGATTTGCGTGTCTCGTCGTCTCGTGTAGGCACCATGAACAACATGAAATACCCACCCAAGTATGAAGTCATTAAAAAAGAGTAAAGTAAAAATATTATTATGTGAACTGTCAATATTGTTTAACTCACGCGCGGAAGGTTCCACGTTCGATTCCCGGTGAGAATACAAAAATTAAATGTGATTTTTCTCAAGCCTGGGTGTTCGGTGGTGTAATTCACCACTGTAATTGGGCCTCCTGGCCTGTTGTGGTGCAAAATAATAAAATAGTAATAATTGAGGATTTACATTTGATTTGTGATTTTTAATAATGCAACATTGATAAATTTTGAAAAATATACTTAGAGCGTCAATTTACCGGCACAAAATAAAGTAAATAAAATTCTAACCTATAAAATTGAAACGGCAAACCCACAAATCTTAAACAATTTTCTAAACATCTCGGAGCCAATGTCAATAAATTAATTGAAAAAAAGTTGTTGAAGATCTTTAAAACACATATGGCAAAGTATGTTTCAGTCAGAAATAATTAATAGTTTGCTTTAATTATTGTTCTTACCATGAATTCACCTAAGAGAACACAAAATTCACCAAGACCACCACTGTTTTGTTGTCATATTTTCGTAAATAAACCAGTTCAGTTATTTATAAATATTTTTTAGTAAACTGGCATTAAAAAAGTCACAGATCTCTCGAGCGTTACTGTCTTATTAATTTTAAATAAAAGGGCGCGTTGTCACGCTATATATATGCAGAATATTAATCCATGTGTCTTTTATAATTTGCAAATACTATTTACAGGCAGCACTCACGCACGACCGAATCCGTTCACCGCCCACGCGAAACTGAGCTGAACAGAGCGAGTGAACATCGAAACTCGCGACACGAGCGAACGGATTCGACGGAACGAGCTTACACAACTGACGCATGACGAAAGTCGGTAAAACAGTTCGCTGTAAAAATGGTACCGCTCGCAACGAAGCGGGCTTGCGAATTTTATATCATTATATTATGTGTTCGTATAATAATTTTACTTTGATTATTGATCATTTTAATTGTTATTATAATTTGTAATAGTCAGGTAGCCTCAGCTGGTGCGCTTCTATCTCGTACACTGTTTTTTGTCTCCGTTTTTCTTTCTTCAATAAAACATTTAGACTCTAAAAATCTAGACGATTATTGGACATAATTTTTTTTAAAGGAAGCCCGTTAAGCCTTTTATTTTAAATACAGTCAGCGGGTGGAAAAGATATTATATGGAATGAAGTTACGAAAAATACACCACAGCACCTAAATCAATAGAAAAAAAATTAGCAACTGGTTGGAATCGAGCCCGCGACCGACGTCACTGTTGCCCGTCCAACTGACGGCGCCTGTATGATATAATTTATTGAACACATTTATTTTTTGAGTAACGAAATACAGTGTTGGTAAAAATGTATTAATTTATTTCACTGCTATAAACTGTGTCTCTGTCCTTAACAAATGTATGTATAATGTAATTAATAAATAAATAAAATAAATATTATGTGCAGAGGTTCTTTATTTCAGGTCCCGACAATCCAGACTAGCTAGGGATTTTCTGTATTCAGGCAAGAGCTTTTTTATTACATGTCTTTTTTCATTCAATGATGCTTTGACAATTAAAATTAATGATAGTAATACAAAAAAATAAACATAATAACGTAATAATAAAAATTAAAAAAGAAGTATAAATTACAAAATATACCCAAAAATAAAAAATACATAAAAAAAATAACACAAATATAAGTACTAATTAAATATAACAAAGATTATAACATATGTAAATCACAGAATATAACGAAAATCATAATGAATAAAGAGACATTTAAAAATTAAAATAGACGAAATATTATGTCGAAAAAACAATTTACAGGATATTAAAACGTCCACTTTTTGTCCATGTTCTCACCATTTTTTCGTATGCATTGCAACTGACAGAACACGTATTAATGTCAGGGTATAACATATTAAAAAACATGGGGCCCAATATCATAAAATGCCCCTATAAAGGCAGTTCTGCTTTGAGGTATTCTAAAGTTAATGCCCGTCGCACATATTGTTTTAATATTTTGTTGGGTTCTATTTTATTTATTAAAAACCAGAAGTTAATTAGAATCACCCTGACATAAAATTGTCTGTCGGTTAGCAAATTAGTTGACTCATTTGATTGACAGGCATAGGTGATTCCTCTCTTACTCAATTTAAAAATTGACTCCAAACAACCACCCCATCCAATTATTCCATATAATGCGACCGATTGGAACGGTGCAAAATATACTGATTTAATTACTGTAATCTAAAACATCTATTCCCAAATTATTACTATTCCCAAATATTTAGTTTCGTGTGCTCTTTTTAGGAGAGAGCAGGTGCTCGGCACTGTATCGGTATACTAAATTATTTAATTATTTATTTATTTTATAACACACTACCCATGAAAAAAAATGATTCGATTTTTTTTGTTATTTGATTTGGAAGTTCAACCATGATACATTAAATACATACAATTTGTAATTAAGCATTGGTATCATTCTTCATATATTATATCCGCAATAACCAACCACTCCTCTTTCTTTCATGAATTATATAAAATAAGTTTAGCTCAATTAAATCAATTAGAGTATCTAATAATGATTGATTGAGTTAAAGATAGACTAGGTAATTGTTTTTATAATAAAGAAAGGAGAAAATAAGAAGATATAAGAAGTAATAAAAGAAACAAAAATGAATTTACATACACAAAAATAATTATTAGACATTTGATTTCAGTAACACAGTAATATTATTTTGGTAATCATTGACTCAATTATGATAAATGTCAATGTGCATTTTTTCTATTTTATTATAGAGTCTCAACAATTTTTTAAAAGGGTTCAAATGTACCATATTGTTTGCAATAATTGGAATGTAAAAGGTATCAGGTGATCTCAGACGCCTACGAGGAACGTGAACGTACAATTGCACATTTTTAACACAAAAAACGAATCAACATCATTGTGAATAATAATATACAAGTACATAGTATCTTTAATTTGTCTGCTAGTTTCTGGCTTTCAAATTTTAAAATATTTCAAGAGCTCTTCATAACACCAAAATGTTTTTTTCCATATTACACTCAAATGACAAAGAATGAAAAAATAATTCTGTATAGTTTAAATCATATTTTTATAAATCACATGATGAGTTGACCAAACAATACATCCGAATCCCAAATTGCTACGAACAGGAGAATTATTTTAACAAATTTTTTGTTACTTATTAGCATTTTGTGGCTTGGATATTCTGTGTATAAAGCCCAACATTTTAAAGATTTATCTTTAACAATATTGAAATGATTGAAAAATGTTAAACGTGAGTCGAAAGTAATTTCAAGATCTCGGATTGTGTTTACTGCGTTAAGGTTAATATTATTAATGTTGTAAATAAAACAACCTTGAGTCCTTTTTCTTTTAAAGGATATTTTAAACGATTTTTGAAAATTTAAGTGCATATCATTCAGTTCACACAATTCATTTAAGAATCAAGATCTTTTTTAAATATTGCGTGTTCAACTGTTCAAAAGTCATCGGCATAGAAAAGGTAATTTCACTAACAGGGAACCAAGATCGTTTATAAAAATTAAAAATAATAATGGTTCGAGATTAGAGCCCTGTGGCACACCAGATGCTACAATTAATGGCAATGATCAAAATCTATTTATACATACAATCTAGGTTCTATTTTCAAATAATATATCATCCTATTTAAAAGATCAGCATGTATACCGATTGCATCCAACTTTTGAATCAATATTTGTGGTTGTTAATTTTATCGAAGTTTTATAGAAACATAATTAATATCTGACCAAACCCTGGACCCTTTCTAACATCTAAATTTTTAAGAGATATTTTGATTATGTCTTCATTAGTTTTAATGTTAGATTTTTTAAACTGGTAGTATATTATTGGATATTTTGTATGTATTTGAAACAGTCGGAACAATGTTTGATTTGCTGAAAACAGATGGAAAATAATTCGAGAACATTTCAGCCACGGCAATTTTATCACTGGTGCGTTTGTTTTCATAAATCATAAGTTTTGGAATACAGTTGGTTTAAGATTTAAATAATGGCTTAAAACTTCAACCAACTAATTTTGAAGAAACTATGGTGTATTATTTTTGTAACTACCATTCCACTTATAGAAACATCAAAACCTGGGCTGCTATTTCAAACGCTTTCGCGGCCGTAGAAAACGCCTTTATCTCGCGTATTTTATATGTATTTAAAAAAAATATTTAATACAATATGTAATACGGATACATAGTTTCCAAAAAAATGTTTATACATTCAAATCAGACCGCGAAACTTGAGAGGAGTATTCCTCATGGTAAATTTTTTTCAAAAACTCATTTTATTTTTGTTTTTTTTTGTAATTTGAAAATGAAGTAAATTCTTAATTTTTCGGACAAGCATCCCTTCCACAAACACTTACCCCTCTCCCACCCAGCCACTTCTCTTGTCCGCGTCCGGTACGTATTGTTTCGTTGGCCAAATGCGTTATATATATTTTTTTGTAAGGGTTTATGGAAGGGATGCTAGTCCGAGAAATTAAAGATTTACTCCATTTTCAAATAATAAAAAAAATATATAAAAAACCTTTTTGGAAAAAAAAAACCACGAGGAATGTTCCTCTGAAGTTTCGCGGTCTGGCCCTGAAACGCCGTGTAATACGTTCCTTGAATTTAAAATGTCTCGCGAGATTTAAAAAAATACTTTAGAGCAAATATAGTTCGTTTTTGTTGTTTATGGGTGTATTTTAGAAATGGTATTATAATTTTAGTAGTAGGTACCTATTCATATGTTTGCAATCTTACGTTATTTTTTTCGTAGGTAGTATAAATGTAGGATTTAGTAGATTGTTGAAATAGGGGACACTCGGAGTAATAATACGTCATTCGGACAAAAACATTATTTGATTACCAATCACGAAGTCAGCTACAGTTTACAGCAATACAACAGGCTGTAGGTACTCAGGTCGAGAATTTCAAGCACAAACCGAAACCTTCATAAAATTTGGAATGCAATTATCCTATGAACTTGAATTCTGCCTTGCAAGTAGGCTGCTTGGCTAAGCAGGCGAATTACTACCCTGAACGTGTATGTGTACATTAGCTGAGATGGTAATTCCAATTCTATTCACCCGATTCATTTTGGCAACTTTTTATTCCGAAATAATATTAAAAATATCACTTCTGGCGGTGTTAAATCCCTCGGAAAATTTAAAATTTCCGTCGAATTCAAAGACTATAGATCGGCAAACATATTTTGTACATCTCCTTCTATGTGCAATCTGCATTCTGCTACTATCCCTTCCTACCAGGTAACACGAATGGGAATTATCAAGGGTATTCCGACTGACATGTCAGATTCGGAAATCATTGATGAAATTTCTGTTCCCGAGTACTTTGGTAAAATTTAAAAAATCCGTTGTCTTAATTATAAAGACACCAAATCGGAAACAATTCAGTGGCTTCCTTCAGAATCTATTGTAGTAACTTTTGAAGGACAAAAATTACCAAAAATGTATTTTTACATTACAACTCCCTTCCAGTCGAACAATATATATTTCCGACTATCTTGTGTTTTAGGTGCTGTCGTTTCGGACACACCAAAACTGCATGCAGATCCAGTCCTCGCTGTTTTACATGCAGCGAAGATCACTTGGGAGAGGATTGTCCCAAAAATTCTCCTCCTGTCTGTGTAAATTGTTCAGGTTGCCATAACGCAACAAGCTACAACTGCCCTGAATATACTAGACAAAAAAATATCAAACACATAATGGCGTCCCAAAATATGTCCTATTTTGAGGCTTCCAAAAAGGTTGTACCTTCAAAATCAACTTTTGCCGAAATAACTTCAATACCATCTTCGTTATATGTTTCGCAATTTACCCAAACACTTGCAAAACAACCTAACCATGTCTCAGATAAATCTTCGTTTAAAAAAAACCTCTTTTACATTCCGCACTCCGAAAACAAGTCAACCTTCTTATTTATCTCGTGATCAGCCATTATTCAATTCAATGTTATTACGTCCTAACAGAAACTCATCAAATGAGTCTCCCGATGGAATCGCCTTTAACAACAGTACTAGTCTTTCTAAAAATCCATCCGTAAATTCAGACATTATACAAACATTACTGACTCTTCTTCTTAATATTATATCTAATAATAAAATAATTGCTAACATCTCCACTTCCTTAAATTATAATGGCGGTTCTCCTTCAATGGAATTGCAGAAGCGCCATTTCCAATAAATCTAATCTTCTCTTTCTTCTTCAAAAATATTATATTTCTTCAGCGGCCATATCTGAGACATGGTTTAAACCCTCTTTTCATTTTCGAGTGAGCGGCTACTCCTGTGTCAGGTGTGACCGACCCGATGGGAGCGCAGGTGGAGGGTCTGCCATCCTCATAAAAAATGGCATCTCTTTTGAAATAATCCCAGTTTCTCCTCCCAACAATAACCAAACCCAAAGTTGTGCTATTCGGTTTTATAACATTATATTAATATCTATTTATTGCAGTCCAACATTTGTGTTTGATGTAAATTGGTAGAATAAGCTTATTTCTAATATATCTTGTCCAGTTTTATTGCTGGGAGATTTTAATACGCATTCTCCTGTTTGGGGATGTGCTAGTAAAGACAAATCAGGTAAAATATTATTGACTTTTTAGATATTTCAAATTTTTGTTTACTAAATAACAAATACTAAGTTTAGACTTTCATCTAAGAAAACCAAAATATCTGGTTTCCAATCTGAACTTGACAAAAACCTTTCTTCTTTAGAACCATCTGAATCATGCATAGAATCTTATGACAATCTAATAGGCATTTTGAAAGAAACTGCTCTTCGACACATTCCTTTTACTTCTATAAATCCACTTAAACCAAATCCAGCTCCATGGTAGGATTTAGAATATACTGATGCTATTATATGTAGGAAAAAAGCTTGCAAAAAATACTGTAAAAACATGTTTTTCAATCAAATATTTTCATCGGGCTTAATCCCAGATAAATGGAAGCAACAACACGTTGTTCCAATTTTAAAAGGTGGTAAAGATCCCAACTTAGGATCTTCATATCGTTCAATAGCTTTATCATCCTGTCTTTCCAAAATAATGGAACATCTTATAAAAAATAGACTAGACTGGTTCACTGAACACCATCTTCTTTCTAAATTCCAGTTTGGTTTTCGTAAAGGAAAAGGAACTCTAGACCAGGGGTCTCCAAACTACGGCCCGCGGGCCAAATCCGGCCCGCCAGTGTCATCAATCTGGCCCGCGACAGCCAATGATTTATTGTTGTTACTATTGCTGTGATAAGTTGATGAAGAAAACACAGAATGATAATTACTCGGTTTTATTTACTTGCAAGGTAAAACTTAACGACAGAAATGATGACGCAGAAAACTTAACTTAAGTATCTAAGTTTAAGCATATTAGTAACTAACAAATAATTTAAATGAATCCCACTAATCACAGTAAAACAAAAATACTAATGAGATTCATGTAATTGTGATTTTCCACCGACAATAGTTTGTAGTTGTGAATCAATTTTACCTATACCAATTATCAAAAGAGATTTAAGATTCTCATCAGTTAATTGAGATCTGTAAACATTCTTTGTGTACTTCATCTTGGAAATCGTTTTCTTACACAAGTAAGTAGTACCAAAAACAGAAAACAACCCACGAGCAAATTTATGCAAATTATCAAATTGTTCCAGTGGAAGACTCTTATAAAATTCCAGCAAAGATGAATTTTGATATTTGTTCTTAATCATATCACTGCACTGTAAATCGATAATTTCCATTTGGACTTCCGGAGCCAGGGTTTCAATGTCAGAATCAAAAGGATTTTGAAAAAGATTAATTTCATTCGCAATGACATCAAAATCTGAGAAACGAGTATCAAAATTAATTTTCAAAGCACTCAAAGTTTCGATTGCAAAATCGACGGGAAATTCAGTCTCTGTAGTGTGGCTAAATATTTCACATGTTTTAAAATGTGTGAAACATTTTTTACGTAATTGCGATTGAAATAGTATTATTTTCTGCCTGAAGGATTTGATATGTTTTAATCAGGAAGAAGCCGATTTTCTCCTTGCAATCTCAAATTCAGTTCGTTCATATGATTTGTCAAATCGACATAGAATGCTAACTTCCACATCCATTCACTATTTTCTAAATCGGCAAAAGGGCGCTGCTTCTCATTTAAAAAAAATCGATCTCTGCTCGAAGTTCAAAAAAGCGCTTATGGACTTTTCCGCAACTCTAAGCCAGCGTACGGCAGTATGATATGGTAAGTCATTTTCTCCAATCCCTTGAATAAACTCGCGGAACAGTCGGTGATTCAGCCCAGTGGATCTGATGAAGTTAACAACTGATATGACTGGTTTTAGAACTTCAGACATATCCAAACATTTTCCGCACAAGGCTGTTGATGAATGATACAATGTAAGACTAATGGTTTTGAATAACCATCATTTTCTACAGCCTTTGACACAAGTGCAACCACTCCTTTAATTTTACCACACATATTTTTGCCTCCATCAGTTGTGATAGATTTCAAAATTTTCCATCGAAGGTTCTTTTTATTAATGGCATTTTCAACTCCCTTAAAAATATCTGCCCCAGTTGTCGTGCCGTGAATACTATCAATATCAAGAAGTTCTTCATACACTTCATAGCTTTTATCTACTCCGCGAATAAAAATCAACACCTGAGCAGTATCTGATACATCCGTTGACTCATCCAATGCTAGAGAAAACCACTCATGATGTCCATTTTTGTCAGACAGTTGAGATGATATATTTTCTGCGATGTCTTGCACTCTCCGAGCCACGGTGTTTGCTGACAAACTGACACTTTTAAATAAATTGACCTTTTCGGGGCATATTTCTTCGGCTACTGCAATCAAGCATTATTTTATCATTTCTCCATCGGTGAATGGTTTGCCACGTTTTCCGATTTCAAGAGCCACACGAAAGCTGGCGCGAGTTGCAGACTCTTGTTCAGTATTTGCTTTGGTAAACAAAGATTGTTGCGATTTGAGTCCGCGTTTCAAAGCTTCAAATTTTTCCGTCCGCAAACTTCCTGTATACTTAGAGTTATTTTGAAGATGTTTCGATTCATAGTGTCGTTTAATGTTATATTTTTTGGGAACAGCTATGGTTTCATTACAAATTAAACATAGCGCCTTATTACTGGACTCAATCACAAAATACTGAAAGTTTCATTTATCTTGGAACCTTCTGCATTCACTGTCGATTTTTGGCTTCTTTTCCATACTAACAAGTAACATATAAAAACAATAAGTCAAATCAAAATACTTTTGTGCACGGGTGTTACTTTATTTCACAATAGACAGTTTCGCTTCCTTCGCCTTTCGTACGCAGACTGACTCGCGGTTGCGCCGCTAGCCTTTTTATATGCAATTACTGCCATCTCGAAGTGATCGGAATACACTAGCCAGAACCAGAACTTTCTCGAACCAACGCGGTAATTCCAAATATTTAATTACAAGTAGCAGGTAGCTGAAATAGATAGTACATAGTACAATACATAGTACCACTACTCGCCACTAGATGTCGTTAAGTGTCACAATACACAATAATAATTGAAATGCAAAAATGCGTAAGTTTGCTTAGGTCGCGCACTTTGCGACTATTCTAGTCTAGAAATAAAGTTAAGGGCAGAAAAATTAAAACTGGTTTGGCCCTTGGAACAAACTGAAAAAATCATTATGGCCCGAAGGCTTCAAAGTTTGGAGACCCCTGTCTAGACAGTCTATCTATATTCACAACTGACATCAATCTGTCATTCTCTCGGAAAGAAAGTTTAGTTGCAGTTTTTTTAGATATCGATGAAGCTTTTGATAATGTTGATATTTCTGTGCTTCTTGATAAATTAATTAAATTTAAAGTTCCACAAAAATAACTAATTTTATTCAAAATATGTTTTCCGAGAGGATTATTAACGCGTTTGTTCAAAATTCGATAATAAGCACGAGAGTAGTCTGGAAAGGTCTTCCACAGGGCTCAGTTTTGAGCCCTATATTATTTAATATTTATACATGTGATTTGGATAGGTTAATAACAAAAAAATGTCGGATTTTATTATTCGCTGACGATTATACCATTTATGTCTCGGAAAAAAATATTTTAGCCGCTGAAACGAAAGTTCAAAATTCCTTAAATGATTTAAGTTCGTGGCTTTTGGAAAATGGTCTGAAATTATGACCTCAAAAAAGTAAAGTTATAATGTTTTCCAAAAAAAGACGTCTCGTTAGCCTTGATATTAAAATTGAAAATCAATATATCCCAAATCATTCATCTGTTAAATTTTTGGGTCTCAATTTAGAATCGTCTCTGTCTTGGTCAGTTCATATTGACGAAATTGTAGCAAAATGTAACAAAAATTTTAATATTCTTAAGTGTACAGCTGGAATTTGGTGGGGATCGCACCCATCTGTCCTTCGAATAATGTATAATGCCCTTATACAATCGCATATGGATTATGCATCCTTTCTTTTTGGGTCTCTTCCGAATTATTTGTCAAAAAAACTTGACCAAATTCAGTACAAATCCTTACGGTTGATTGCAGGATGCATGAAATCTACTCCAGTTAATGTACTGCAAGTGGAAAATGTTGAGCCACCTTTGGAAATTCGCCGCCAACATTTATCAAATATTTTTTTTATCAATCCTTTAAGTTCATCTTCTCATCCGCTGATTCCCAAATTAAAACTGTTGCATAGTTATTCTTATTCCCTTCCCTACTGGCGAAGAAAAAAGAAAGCGTTGCTGGTTTTGAGTTATAATTCCTTGTCCTTTTTTTGCAATGGAAATATATCGCAATCATTCACATCCAATATATTTGCTTCCCTTTGAAAGCCTAATTTATAACCCTGATATATGTTTTAATGTTATGACTGAAAGGAAGACTGAATGCTTATTCAGGTCTTATCAACAAAATCAAATTGAATTTCTGCAATCAATGCAAGGTAAGTGGCCAAATTTCAAATATTTTTTTACAGATGGTTCCAAATCTGTTTCAAATTCCTCTGCTGGAGCTGCATTTATATGCACAAATCCATCTTATTTGTGTTCTTTTAAACTTCCACACAATTGTTCCAGTTTTGAGGCAGAGGCTGTTGCTCTTCTTGAAGCGTTGGAATTTATTCTCCAGAAAAGCATTAAAAAATCCGTTATATATTCTGACTCTCTAGCCCCACTTAAAAAAATTGAATCCTCGCCTTTTAAATCAAAGTTTTCCACAATATTTTGCAAAATAAAATTCTGTCTTTTTGAGTTGAGTCAAAGAATTTTAAAAGTTACATCGACATGGATCCCTAGTCACGTGGGTATAAAAGGCAATAAAAAAGTAGATTTGATTGCAAAACAGGCTTGTATCGGTGGAAAGGTTAAGTATGATTGTGTAACGGCGGCCTCCGTGGTGTAATGGTCAAGACGCTTGACTCACGCACGGAAGGTTCCGGGTTCGATTCCCGGTAAGAATACAAAAATTAAAAATGTGATTTTTCTCAAGCCTGGTTGTTCTGTAATGTAATTCTCCACTGTAATTGGGCCTCCTGGCCTGTTGTGATGCAAAAAAATGAAATGAAAATGAAATGAAAAACGGTAACTGATTTGTACCAAACTATAAAAAAAAATAGTCGAGATGTATGATGTATGCAGTGGAATAGATCTCAATTGGTAAAGGGATCATTTTACGCTTCTATACAGTCAAATATTTTCAAAAAACTGTGGGATGTAGGAACAACTCTCTCAAGGGATAAAGTAGTAACAATATGCAGATTAAGATCAGGTTACGCCTGTTTTCCATCACATTTATTTAAAATTAACTGTATGAACTCTCCAATCTTGATTGTGGTGAGAGTATTGGTAATTTGTACCATTTTATTTTTAATTGTTCTTTAATGGAAAGCAGAGACGAATTGATTAAGGAAATCCTGATTCACTTTATAACATTACCAATTAACATCCAAATGTTACTTTCATGTGTAAGAAACTGGGGTATAATTTCTGCAATATGTAATTATTTATCTGATAACAATATGTATATATGGATTTCAATGATTTAAAATAGTTTCTTTGTCTGTGACACTTATTAAAATTGTATATATTAATTAATTGCTACACAATGTTATCAAATTTATTGTAAAATATAATCATCAAATAATTATTGTTGTATCTGAATATTTTAAGGTCATGTTATGTAAATAGAAATAAGTTCTTGTAAATTATGTATATATCTAGAATAGTAAACCTATGCCAAATATATTTTAGTTGTAAAATATGTATTATCAAGGTTTAGGGTGTTTTTCTTAATAATGCATATTATTATTGTGATTTTTAAATTAATTCCAATTGTTGTAATTTTAATTTTAAGATCAATTATGTTCCATGAATTTTAAAAATGTATAAGGTTTATCGGTTTTTTCTGTCTTGTCTGTAATATTGTTTTGCTCCCATTTAACATATGTAAACACTGTTTGTATCTGGCTAGTATTACCAAGAATGGTAAAGGCTATAATAAAGGAAAAAATAAATAAAATATTTTGAACTTTTAAAGATTATTGTCCTAAGTTAATAAGTTTTCGTCACCAAGTGTAAAAAACCTATAAACCACTCATCAAGCTACAATTTTTGATTAGTATAATAAATGTTATATTATCTGATTCCTACATTAACCGCAAAAGGGACAGGAAAACTTATAAAAGAGAGTCTCAAGCTTAGAATGACAAGGCTTAAGAAGCTCATTTGGCGAATCTTCCTTCTATGCAGAAGTATTTTTATTGAGAAGATCTGGAGATCGATGAAATCTCAGAACCTAATTATTAATTTATTTTGTGTGGGATTTTTACAGTTATTACACTTATTTATTTATTTACGGTTCCATGAAAAAAAAATCAACAAAAAATAACATAATATTAAAAAAAGAACAAATGCATCGAGAAAAGTATACAATGGTAAGCAGTATTTAAATATAAAAAAGAAATATTACACCTGTAACAAATATAAATATTTACCTTTATAAAAGAAATGTAAATAAATAAAAAAAATAGCAGTTTTAAAAAAAGAGGTAGAGAAGAAGAAAAAAAATTAACTGCTTTAAAAGGAAAGTTAAAAAGTTACCTAAAATATAAGTAACAAACAGTACATAAAATATAAGTAACATATATTAACAATACTATGGCCAATCAAAAAAATCCACTGTAAATCTAATAATTCATAATACATATGAAAAGAGTTTAAAAAATTGTAAGTGTACATAATGTGGTGTAAAATTAATAACGATATTACAGTAGTACGTACATGGAATGATCGTAGTGTCGAGGCACCCAAGATACCTAATCACTTTTGAACAAGCATTCGCTGCCTACCCAGAGATATAGGATGGAATCCCCTATTCAAGGTCAAGGGTGGACGATACTTCTGAGCAGCCAAAGGGGAGCCTGAACGGGAATTGGCTAAACTTTAGCCTAGAGGGGAAGGCTAAAGTTTAGCCAATTCACATTGAGAAGCAGCCTACTTCGGTAGAAAAGCGCCAGGGACCCAACGTTCTGATACTAGTTCTCACTCAGGAGTTGGCTTTTAAGATTTCAGAAAAATAAGTTAACTAGTTTAGTACCAATACAAAAGCAGCGTACATTTACGGGGTAGTAAGCAGAAACAAGCGGTTCGACGCGGTGGCGAGGGGTGTTTTGTTAGTAATCGCCTCACCCAGAGGGCTCAATGACTCTATGAGATGAGTTTATTTATCAAAAATACTAGTTTATTATGTCGTGGTCAATTACAAAATTCTCGAGAGATAGTCAAATGTATTTTATTTTCTAAATTTGACCTCTGTAAATGATACCAAGATACCTAGTTGAAAATACGAAGCTTGCGTTATTAAAAATACTAAATATTTTAGACAAACACTAGCTTCTCGAAACTCTAAATCGAATTCCAATTCTTGAAATTTTGATTGAAATTCAAATTTATCAAATACGTGACCTGTGGACTCGATGATTATAGACAACTCTTCATTAGCTATTTATTGTATTAGCTGAACAATATAGACTTTTATGTTCCGTTGAAACAATAAATTAATTACTTAGTCTTTGCTTATGTATTGTTGTTGCCAATTTTTTTACATAAAACCCGTATTAACACTATGGCTGTGTTGAATTTTTTAAAATTAAATTTATGAAAAAGATATTGTAAAAGGGTATGTCTACCACTAGCCTGATTTTCTATAAAATGCAGCTTCAATGCACACATTTCAATATACAAATCAATACCATTTAGGATTTAGGTATACCAATATCATTTCTTGAATCGTGTAAAAAATCTGAATTCTTTCCAATTTTAGGGATTTGTCTTTGTGGCGACTAAATAATTTACTACTGAATAAGCCAAACACTTTATGAAGGGCGTTTGTGACTACTTTATGCTTGGTTATTTATGTTATCTTTATATATATAATTCCTCTGTACGTGTGATGTCACCGTACTCCTCCTAAATGGCTTAACCGATTTACTTGAGGTTTTCAGAGAAATATAGATCTTTGCGCTGTGCGTGTTTGTAAATATCAAAGTCTTCAATCGAATATGTAAAAAAAAAGTTAGGAGAAAAAAAGTTTTATTCATCGATCTACCAGGGTTGCATTCGAGGAGAATGCATTTGCAAAAAAATGGAAAGATGTTGTTTTTTCGTGTTTAAAAAAGTTTATTTTTTAATGTTTACCAACAGCATTTGTTTTTGTGGATCCCAATCAGATTCTTTCCTTAAATTCCTTTTGATTAATTTTTTTAATAACAATATTTTGAGTTTGTCCAAATTTTTGTAGACAAGAACTGGATTCAACTCCCTGGGGAGCTGTTTATATTAATATATTACAACAGACATGAAGACCATTTAAGAGAAGGTAATATAGAAGTCTAGGCATCTACAGGGCTTATGACCTGTCAATGGCTGGTTTAAGTGGCCACTTTACACACTATGTAACATTCACCATTCTGCCTATATTTGAACAGGTCATAAGCCCTGTAGATGCCAAGACTTCTATATTACCTTCTCTTAAATGTTCTTTATGTCTGTTGTAATATGTTAATATAAACAGCTCCCCAGGGAGTTGAATCCAGTTCTTGTCTACAAAAATTTGGACAAACTCAAAATATTGTTGATAAATTACCTGGTCCATGAAGAAGTATAGAAATTGAAAAAATAATATTTTCAGGCGTTGCCTAGTATGTAGGTGAAATAATTCAATTGGATGAATCTCACCCGCATAAATAAAGGTTTCAGCTCTTTAACTTCACAAACATCAACAGATGAAAGAATTGAAGGAATATAGATGTTCAAATATAGGCAGAATGGTGAATGTTACACAGTGTGTAAAGTGGCCACTTAAACCAGCCATTGACAGGTGGTCACAACGCTGCGCGTGGGGGGTCTAAATTTGCATATTGCAATGCAAATCAAAAGAATCTCCCAATAACGAGAGTAAAGTATTTCATTTTGCATTCACAAAATAAGGATCCGACGGGAGTATCAAGAACACTGCCTGAACATTTTTTTCATCGACATTTTGAAAATAAGACGACTATGTTAGCTGCCTCCCTAAAAATGTATCTCGCAGTGGATGCCATCCACTTCATTTTGCATCGGGTCATAGTTTGGTGATCACTAAATAATATGACATATTTATAAGTAATGAAATCTAATAATACTAGTACTTATAGGTAAATTTCCGTTTTGTCTGCTCTAAGGTCTGAGAGGTTGTTAGGATAATTCGGGTTTTTGCACAGGATTGGTCCTACTGTTGGTATTAGGACAGTCTGGGTTTTTGCGAGGGATCAGTGTCATGACGAGAGGTAATTTCACCTGAGTTCGATAGGGATCATGTTATAATCTGTATTAGGACTTTGCCAGTAGTGTCTTGGTAATTTGATGTGCTAATGTGCTTAGGTATACAAATTGTTATTCTTCTGTCGCTTGAGTGCATGTTGTATATGGAAAATTATTCTAATGTGTCTTATATGTATTTGGGTGTTGTGTCGTTGTTTGATTTGTTTGTATGAGTACGTTCTTCTTCCTTTCCGAAGTGAGATCTGGAGCATGCGGCCGCGGACTAAATTTGGAAACACTGTATTCCTTCACTGTCATACTGGGAAATTTTAAAAAGGTGATTATACTGACCATGTGTATTTGATTGATCAAAAATTGACAATACTGCAGTCAGGGGTACAATGAAAGCTTTTAATGATTCTTCTTTTAATTTTTTATTATTTCCGCGGTTTGATTGTAAAGAAATATTAAATTTTCGCTGAATTAGTTTTAAAAAATGACAGTGAATATGCGAAACTGAAGAAAGACACAAGTCTTTATGGACAGTTTTGGGAAAGGGGTGGGTGCTTTTACTGTAGTATTTATAGGTACCAAGGAAAAAAATAAAGAGGGGAAATATTAAGACAACTTTTACTATGGTATATTTTTAAATCACTCAGTATGTAAAATATTGAAATACCCAGACGAAGACCAAAAGACCCAGAAGTCTATACGCCTTATCCACTATTGTATTTATGTTATCTCTAAATAAAAGCTTATCATCCATTGTCCTTGCAATAGCGACAGATTCTTTCTAAGTCAGCTTGAAGAACTTCGCATTCATTTATTGAAGACAATTTTAAATACTTTATTGTCATCAGTGTATAGCAAATAATTTAAGTTTTTAATGCATAATGATTATATATATCATTGATATAAATATTTTTTTTAAAAAAAGGTCCAAAATGTGAACCTTAAGGGACATCTGATGGAATTGGTTTAAATGATGAATTAAATCCTTTGAGTGAGACTGATTGACTGCGGTTACTAAAGTAGGAACATATCCAACGATACAGATTCCCCCGTATACCAATATTCCAAAGCTTGCGAAGTAAGATCGAATGACTTATTTTATTGAAAGCCTTTGAGTAATCTGTATATAAAACGTCTACCTGAAAAACTGCATCCAATGACATCATTCGGATTCAATCAAAAAAATTGGTTACTGGGTTTAGGTTGTGAAAAATCAGAAAATTTACTCAAAATATATTCTTAAATAATAAATGGTATAAATTAATATTGGATAACTTTTATAGTAAATTAACTAGTAGTTTATTTTGCATACAAATGTCTGCCGTAAAAACAGGTTGTACCTAGTTAGGCAGACTAGACATGATCCAGAGAAATCTATTACCTAAATTTATATGTAGTAAAGTAATTGTTGTTTTGTTAATAAACTATGATTATTATTACTATTAAAGCATTCAAAACAATATCGGTAAATTCACAATGATTTGATTCAACTGACCGTTTCTTATAAAATCTACGTTGATTGGGAGTCATATGTGGTTTTATAACATCAAACAGCGGATCAGTTACTATATTTTCAAGAATTTTAGTAAAAATGGGTCCATAATTTACTACAAGACTCTTATTTCCTTTTTTATGCACAGGTGTAATGTTTGCTTTTTTCCATATTTCAGGAAATATGCTTTCCTTTATTGATAATTGAAAAACATAAGTAAGAGGACATGCAAGCTGTTTAATACATTTAGAAATAAAAAAGGTTGTATGCCATCAAAGCTTGCACCTTTGCTGACTAAGTTTTTTGAGATATTTGTTACCAATGACTCATTTATTTCTATAGCAATAAGATCAGTTAAACTTAAACAGTATGCCGATGATGCGGTTATAATTGACGATTCAGTCAGGGGTCTTTGGGTCACTGTAGATAAGCTCTACATGCATGAGTTCAAAAATAAATATTGCAAAAACCCATGTACTGTGTAACTCTTCGTGCCTTGATACTCAAAATCCCCTAACTCTGTCTATTAATTGGGTTGTGGTCCCGTGACTAGTGTTATGGACTCACAGATCAGAGGTCCGAGGTTCGAACCCCACTCTACCCCAACTCGAATTCCATTTTCTAATAGTGAGTTATTTACAATTTGTTGAAAATGGCCACCAAAATTGTTGATATTTGGTTAAATTACAAAAACACTAATATTTCTCTTTAAAAAAAAAATCATTGAAAGGGTCGAGAGTTTGAAATATCTGGGAGTATATGTTACAGAAAATGGCAGATTTCAAAAAGAACTGGGAATGCGGCTAAGAGTAGCAGGCGCCACATTTAATAGTATGAAGGCTGTCTAGAGATCGGATATTTATTCAGTGAAAACCAAATGCCGCCTATATAACGCCTGGATGATATCTATTCTCCTCTACGGATGTGAATCGTGGCACTACACTAAGGCCCAAAACAGCAAAATACCGAGTTTTAAGAATAGGTGTCTCGGAAGAATCTTGGGTGTGCCATGGTTTGACTTTGTGCGGAATGAAGTAATAAGAGAACGGACGCAGCAAACCCCGGTGACAACTGTCACCAAGCAGAGGCGATATGGTTGCCTGGTTCATATACTGCGGATGCCCCCTGAGATGCTTTACAAGGCATCAGGTTCTCGACGTTCTGGAAATCCACTCGAGGACTCATCAGACAAGCAGTCGGCAGTTAATGTCAGAACTACGGGACGCGAACCTGACTTGGGAGGACGCACAGGAGATAGAGATGCATGGAGGCTCTTTGTGAACACCATATGCCTTGACTAGGGAGCGGACATAGAATGATGATGAAAAAAAGGAATTAACAATAAGATCACTTATGAATTTTGACATAATTAAGTGGGTTTGTTTTAAACATCCAATCTCTCACTACTTCTTAACAACCCTTGTGCACCGAAATATATTTTTGAGAACTTCTTCTATATTTCTGATCATGGTACATTGCTTCACCATTTTCAAGAGACAATACTTTCCACTCCTCGACATACCACATCAGTAATTACGCACTTTTCTGTCGCCAGACTACGGATTAAACTACTTCAGATGCTGGAAATGCGCCTTCTTTAATTAGCTTTCAGAAACACTATTAATTAATATCTACTCTTAGAAACCTAATTTTCTATCATATAATTCCTCTTTTTTTCCTGAAACCCCTCCTTTCCTCCTTCCAAACTCTTTACCTGTTCCCACTTTCTAAGCAATACTTATCTTATCATGTAAAATGTTACAGTATAATACGTATTTCTACGATAGCTTAAATGATATGCAATGTTTTCTTACTGTTTTACATGTACAGGGACTATCCACCCACTAAATAAACAACTGTAAAATCGGAAAGTACAAATCTTCAACTTAAAGAAAGTAGTTTGTTTATGGTTGGTTGGAAGATATTATCTATCAATATATATATGGAGGGTTTATCAATACGAATAATAGGTTTTAAAATTGAAATAAACCACATTGAATTCAATCATAGAGTTGCGGAATGGTTTTATTAGACGATACGTGTTTTGCCATTTATGATTTAAACAAAACATAGTTTAAATCAGTGTTTCTTAACCGTATAGAAAGAATCGCCCTCTTTACCACAGTTAAATTAACCAGCGTCTCCCCCCCCCTCGAACAAAAATCGAAAAGAAAATTGTACACTTTTCTCTATTTTAATATTTTCTACTGAAAAAAAAATGATGAGAAGTACAAATAAAACACAATATTCTTTTTATAAACATTATGTATTTATTCCCTTTTATGTCATATTAATATCACATACATAGAACAATATTTTGAAAAATAAGTAAATAATTCAAGATATATTAAAAAACTAAAGAAAAATTGATGAGATCCTTGAGCCTCGTGTGATGGCGTCAATTTCGTAATATTAGGTTCAAGTCAAGTCAAATATAATCTCAAATCACCTCTTTCACTTATTTGTAATCGATTTTGTGATTTTTTTAATATACGTGTTACTGCACTAAAACCCTTCTCTACTAAATAGGAAGATGGAAATGCTATGATAAGTAATTTTACTTCTTTCCACAGAAGGGGTGCGCGGTATTGATGGCAAAAACGAACCCAAAAAGCATTATAATCACATTGATTGAATACAATTTTGGCTTTGCAGTCATTTTGTAAGTCAATCAACTGCTCTTTTGAATTTGAGCTGACACTTTCTACGTCCGATAAAAATGGATTACCAGCCTTGGACGGTACAAAACTTTCACTCATAGGTGATATTTAATTTTTTTTTGAATGAGCCCATATTTTATATGAAGAACATGATATTAAACTTGTTTTACTATATTGACACAATACCCACTCGATCTTCTGCAGCTCCTTAAAGGCTAAAAATTTAAAAAAGCCCTGCCAGAATTTCAAAATGCCAACAAAAGGGCGCTGGCGCCCCGGTTAAGAATCATTGGTTTAAATGAACACCACGGATTCTCTTCCACTGATTGATTCGGTGACGCCAATTTTCGATGACTGTGCAGCATTTTTCAAATCAAAATTCCTAGGTTTGTTGGTGTAAACCTCTGATTTAACATAGCCCCACAGGAAATTGTCTAGTGCTGTTAAATCACTAGATCTTAGTGGCCAGTTGTAAGGACCATTTTGTGAAATAATCAATTCATCAAATTGTTTACGCAATAACTCCATCGTAACGCTCCCTGTAAGGCAAGTTGCGCTGTCTTAATGAAAATGAATATCAGCCTCATAAATTTCTTCAATTTGGGGAAAGAAAAATTCATTCAGCATAGTGCTTACCATTCACAGTATTGATACGTCCATACTCATTTTTTTTTAAATTTGGCCCAATGATGTCACCATACCATAATTCACACCAGACAGTGAGTTTTTCCAGATGTAATGGAGCCTCATCAATTACTTTGGGGTTTGACTCACACCAATAGTGGTAATTTTGCTTGTTGACATAGCTGTTTAAAGAAAAATGAGATGATGATTTTTCAATGAAAATCGGCATATCCTTCCATCTTCTCTCGAGCCCAATCATCGAACTCTCGATGAAGACAATTGTCAGTTAGCTTGAGTTCCTGTACCAATACCGTCTTGGCTTCAGAGAAAACACAGGATCATCAGATACAATAGCCAAAATAACAAGCTACATAAATGATAATCTTGACAAAGGAGAAAAATATATAGGTATTTTCTTCGATTTATGCAAGGTCTTCGATACTATTAAACACGACATACTTTTTGAAAAACTTAGGAATATAAGAATCCTTAATTAGAAATTGGAACTGTTCCAAAGTTACATGAAAAACAGAAAGCAAACAGTAAAGATTAATAATAAATCTAGCGACGAAACCGAAATTTCATTTGGCGTGCATTGGTACACACCAATCGCAGTTTCTTGATAATTTTAATTTACATGAAGGTAAAATGATCAGTCTTACGCTTCAGGTGCCAGACCAGGGACTATAAAATACTCAACCGTATCTCTTCGGAAATTAACACCTTTCATGTTACTGAAAGAAAGTTCAGAGAGGATAGCTTACCTACCTTTACTCTAATTACTGGCTCTTTTCATTTTAGCATTTTTTTACATTTAAATTGTACTGCTAATTATTTTTTTCTTGTTATGTATGCCTTGAATATATTTTTTTAATGAGAACAAACAAATACTACAAATTCATATTGAATATGGCCTCAATCAAACATTTAAATCGTTTTGGCATCGATTCAATGAGATATTGAGCGTAGACACCATTTTTTTAACCCGAAACCATACCTGAATTATGGACAAAATTAAATATTCCGCCGTGATGCTATCAACTTTGGAGAGACGATTTTTACAAATCGCCCATAGATATCGGATTGGGTGATTTTATTGGTAAATCCAGTACGGTTATATGGTTCTCTATGAAGAATTTCATAATTATTTTGTAAGTATGACAGGGGGCTAGATCCCGCTTAAA
Source organism: Micrasema longulum (assembly GCF_059751315.1). Lineage (NCBI taxonomy): Eukaryota > Metazoa > Arthropoda > Insecta > Trichoptera > Brachycentridae > Micrasema > Micrasema longulum. The sequence goes on along the minus strand of NW_028280471.1, from coordinate 17,221 downwards.
TATTCCTTCCCCATTCGGCCATTGCTTTTGCATCTCCAGAAGCATCTTTTCTAGTAAAATCGGCCAATACTTCTCGCTGTCATCATTTTCGTCACTGGAATGAGCAACTCTGATCTGTAAAATGAAAAACATCCCCGGAACATTTTCTTGAGAGGATGTTTGGTAGTTTGGATTATAGGTGAAGAGTTAAGTTTTTCGTTTCCTCTACAAACGAAGCGGAATTGCAGGCTTTGAAAGATGAAATGAGTCATCGGAAAAGAGAACTCTCTTCGTTGAATATTGGTTCTAGTCTCTAATGCGCGTTTTTTTTACCCACGTAAGTCATTTTGACGTAATTGCCACAGACAGGGGTTGTTTCTTAACAGGCTTCCTAGCTCATCTTCCCGCCTCCGGAAGTCTTTGACGCAGTCATTGAAGTCACGTTGACTCCAGTTACGTGCAAGGTCCACGGCAGCTAGTCGACTGGAATTTAGCAATCGTCGGTCATCTCGTTTGAGCTGCATATCCCTTTTCTATCAAATAAAATATCCCCCGACTCGTTATGTATTTCACTCCAATCTCGGATGAAATTCCTTTTTAAATTTTAGGATATGCTTGGACGTTGTCACTATCATTGTCCGCTTAGTCATTAATGTATCCATCTTTTAAGGCGCTGTCGAAATGTCAGATATTAACAACTTTAATTAAAACAATGAAAAATCGAGTAAAATAAGTTTAGCATTTTTAGCAATCTTTAAAACTGCACACCATCTGACATTGCCAACAAAAACAAACGTCAAAATGGCAACTGTGTTGCCAAAATAATAAAAGTTTCTGCCACAATTAAAAATATAAATTGGAAAAAAAGTTTGTTCCGTACGTACCTGATGTTTTTATGTTCTCATTTATATAATATAGTATACAAGACAGACGTTGTCCTGCCCGAAAGTTGGCTTGCCTGCTATAAGCTGGTTCAGTAAACGTTGTTTCGTAAATAAGGACACACGTTATTTATTATTCCTTTTTTTGAGCCATTAATTAATTCGTAATATGGGTAAGTTTTTCGTTCTATCTCCTTATGTGATTGGCTAAAAGACCTCGTTGTGCTTAAATCAAAATTGTGCAAAAATCACTGCTCAAGTGCCATAATTCAGGGAGAAAATACGGGAATACGTGCTAATTAAAAACAGTCTGACCACAATATATCTGAGCCTCTAAAATTATGACACTCAACTCATGCTCAACGCTAATTCTTTAACCGCCAGCCAGATTTTACGATATAGGTATTACTTGTTAATGAAGAAAAGTCTGACCGCGTTTACCTTGAGCCTTCTAAAATTATGTTTTAACTCTTGCCGAAAGCAAATTTAGTCATTCTTTAATCGCCAGCCGTGTTTTGACGCGATCTTGACATTTAATTCGATACCAAAGTAAATATTTAAAAAAAATGCCCGATTGTGTCATGAAAGCGTGCAAAAACTGTCAGTATAAAAGGAGAAATACTTTTCATTGATAAATAGGTATCTAGATACTTGTTTATGACTGAATTCTAAAACTAAAAATTATAAATATTCCCAAACATTGGCTTGCCTGCAGGTTTAGCAATCGTTTTTCGTTTATTTTATTGGTTAAGAGGCCTCGTCGTACTCACATTAAAATCGTGCAAACATCACTACTCTAGTTTCGATGTGACCTTGACATTTAATTCGAAACCAAAAGAAAGGAAAGAACTAAGATAGACCAAATTTTGTCTTCAAGTAGTCATTTCTTTATTTTTTTGTCCTAGCCTTAATTTTATTTCGTTGTATTTTATTTGTACAAAAATGTGTAAACCATTGTTGGAATGGACCGAACAAGTATGTCGATAAATAAATAAATAAATAATAATAAAAGAAAAATGACTGTATCGTGAAAACGTGCAAAAACTTTCCGGATAAAAGGAAAAATACTTTTCATTGATATGTGTTTGATTGAAATCTAAAACTCAACACCTTGGTACTTGTTTGTGGTTGAATTCCAAAACGTTGAAAAATATTGTTTTAAATAAAGAACTCTTTTTGCAAATGTCAAACTCTACGCTACTTACCAGCAGTGGTGCATTCTGTGTAAGAATCCGTTTTTCAAAAATGTCTCGAATGTCGGTTAAAACTTTTTAAACATTACTAAAAATCCATTAAAAGTATGTTATCGTGTAGAAATGAAGAAATTGTTAGGAAATTAATCAATTCAGTATCCACTGAAAATAATTGATGTTTGTAAACGTTAAAACACAAACTTTTTAATTTACAAAAAAATAACACTCAAAATTTTTAGGAATTTGCATTTCAGTCGAATGCAATCCCGGAAAATCGATGAAAATACGTATGTGCTTCTAACTTTTTTTCTACTCAATATATTAAAGATTTTATTATTTGTAAACCTTCAATACGTAAATTAGAAAGTTTTGCGAAAAACCGCATGTAAATCTGTTGAGCCATTTTCGAGTTTTTGCGAGACAACAAGGCGATTTATTTTTATAAATACAATATATAGATCTATATATATATATATATATATATGTATATGTATAGATATATAGGTGCTATCGGTAGATAGATATATAATCATAGAATTAAGAATAGTCCAGAAACCGCATACGCACATCAAACAGAAGGCGACTCAACTACTCATAAATTAGTAGGTTTACGTTTTGACCCATTAGTTTCTTTGTAGACGTCGCTCAGTACGCAACTCCTGATTTGAATTCAACTATGCCGTGTTGTGTCCTTTAAAAGTTTAGACATACTGCTAGGATCTTAAAGAAACAGGATGCAATCACATTTCATCTGTAATTTGCAAATGAATGTGTATATAACAAATGCATTATTTAGAAATTGAATGATTTTTCCATCTGTCAGATTGTCGAAGAAACAAAATGGAAATTTCTTTAGTGTTTCCAGGGTAGTAATTTTTTTTACCCTACTTTGCTCATCTAATGAAAGAATTAATGATAACTTCAAAGTTCATCAATTCAATTACTCTTATTAAATGACCCTTTACTTATCTACTCTGTTGTGTCAATCAATGTTTCCGCGTGCACAATAAAATTTTAGAGAAATTAACAGATTGCTTTTTTGTCACCTTACATTTGTGTGATAATTATATTTTTTCCCGTCGTGCAACATTACACGACGGTATCATGAACGCGCGTGGCGAAAGTAGGGCATAGTGGGCCTATATAATCTGTGATAGTGGGGGAATTATTGGACACAGTACGATGTATTCAAATATGATTCTACGCTCCTTCTGGACTATTCTTAATTCTATGGATAGATATATATATATATATATAGTTGGAAAATATATATCCTACCATTTTTGTGAAAATCGCCTCAAGGGCGCTGTACAATAAATAAGTATCCCTGCACGTCTTGGATAAAACGGATACATAGCGCATCGAAGAGTGGGATTCTAGTTCCTCCTTTCCAACTATGAAAAATTTCAATTTTAACATATAGGAGTTAGGTTACAGCACGTCTTGCAGTCACAGAGCGCATGGACGGCTAGTAATCTAGCCCTCATTTACATTTTGCTTTAATTTGACAATGAAGTAAAGTGTTTGAATGATATTAAAATAAAAACATAAAAAAACTCATTAAAAAAAATAGGAGTTAGATTATAACAAGCCTCTCAGTTACTTATTCTAGATCCCATTTACAAAATTTATGAATGATTTATCATTTTGTATTTTATTAGAGCGTGAGTATTTAATTTATTATGTATTTAACAATAAACATAAGTTCACTTTCAGCAGCACTGTTGTAATTTATTATGAGGGGTAGTGTTCCAGATAGTTAAAATAAGGTACTTTCGAGTCACAAATTAATGCACTTTTAAATGGTTTTAATGGATCCATATACTGTTAATAATTTTAAAGTGCCAGGCGCACTTTTATGTACATTTCCTAATCTTTGTGTCTTTAATTTGTATTATAATTTGTAAATGCATATGCAACATGACATAGGCCGATGTTATAACGTTTTGATAAAAAGTCTTTATAAAGGAAAACAATTATATATACAGAACTGGCAACATTTGTGTAATTTGGTGCCGTAATCTGAGGCTGACTGGCTGACATAATAAATATATAACATCTCGTGACCTACCGAAACAAGATTTTCAGCAGAAACCGCAACTTATTCAAATAATTTGTTTTACTTCAAAACACCATACGAGTTCATTAAAATAAGTTTGAAATAAAATACACAATGAGATGTAAAGCATAAATTTAATGAGTAAATTAGTTTATTTTTAGCACTTTTTGGTTCGTGGTTATGATGTTATACATGTAATTTATACGTAACCGTTTTCATTTTGATTTTTTTTATTTTTCTTTAATGTACGCTATAGGAACTGTAGCTTATTAACTATAAAGGAATTATAAAAATGAAAGATCTTAGAACTATGTTCTTACTACCCAGTGAGCAATGTGAACTTGACTCAAGCTTGTATCAAGTTTGAAGTATCAAGAGTGAAAGCTTGACTTAAGTTTGACATTGAAACTCTGTAAACTTGAGGCAAGTTTAAATCAAACTTCCTAGTTACCATCCAACAATCTTTCATGATGTTTGTTTTTACAAACATCCTACAAGGTTGCCACACCAATATTCATGCAATTTTGGGTTTATTTCTACAAAGCCACAAAAAACTCGAAGCTTCTTAAAAATATTAAAATTTAAAAAAATGTCTTGGTATTATTACTCAGTAAATTTATTTTGAATAAATAATAAAAACTACTGGCTATTTTTGGCAAAAAAGGCAGATGATGTTGTGATGTCAAATAATTCTCAGAAAACAGACTTGACACTAATTTGACTGGAGATCAGAGTCCGGTGCATTATTCTGTATCTCAGCTCTAAAACAAATAAATAAAACAGTTGTATGACTTACTAGCATTTTGACTAGCGGGATTTCACATGGTAAAAAGTATCCAATATTCAAATCAAAATTTGTTGCAACAGAGGGAACATATTTTTAGAAGAGAATATAGAAGTCTAGGTATTTACTGGGCTCATGTACTATTGTACTGTCATTGGCTGGTTTAAGTGGCCACTTTACAAACTATGCAACATTCGCCGTTCTGCCTATGTTTAAATATCTACATTTCCTCAACTCTTCCATCTGTTAACTTTTGTGAAGTATAAGAGCTGAAAACATTTATCGTGTGGGTGAGATTTATCCGGCTGAACCATTTCACCTACTGAGCAACGCCTATAAATAATTTTTCAAATCTTTATATTTCTTATGCCAGTTAGTTTAATCAACAATGTTTCTGGTATGTCCAAATGATTCATCCGGCTGGAAAAATTCCAGGCGTAGCCTAGTACATAAAATGGTTCAGCCGGATGAATCTCACCAACATAAAGGTTTCAGCTCTTGTACTTCACAAAAGTTAGCTGATGGAAGAGTTGAGGAAATGTGGATGTTTAAACATAGGCAGTATGGCGAACGTTACACAGTGTGTAAAGTGACCTTTTAAACCAGTCAATGGCAGGTCAATGTAAATGCCTAGACTTCCATATTCTTTTCTCTCTTAAAAATGTTTTTTACCTCTCTGTTGCAACACATTTGCTTATCTAACCAACCTAAGCTTACATCTTTGTTGCCATCAACGTCAAAATCACAGTAACCACAGGAGATGACAAAAGCCGGCCAAATTAGGCTGGCTTGTTTTATTGCGGAATAGAACCTTTCGTTTAAAGTTGCCTCGCATCTTACAAATTTTGTGAAATCAGTATGTCCTGATTCGAAAATGTATCTATGGGCCGAACAAAAGCTCGAGCTATTGTAGTAAATGTGACATGAAAAACGGCCGAAGAAAACTTGATAACAAATTTACGGAAAAATGATTTTTCGTTGTTAGTAGATGAAAGCACTGATAAGTCAACAATCAAGCATTTAGCTTTAATAGCGAAGGTAGTCAACTCAAATTATGAAGTAGAAGACAAATTTCTAACTTTGATACCAGTTACAGACGGTCCACCCAAAGTTTTATACAATAAAACTGTCGAATATTGAATTGAGAAAGAAATTCCATACAAAAATGTTAGGTTTTGCATTTGATGGCGCCAATGTCATGTTTGGAGAGAATAACTCGATGGTCACTCATTTGATAAATGACATACCCAATATTTTCACTATGAAGTGTACATGTCATTAATTTGCGCTTTGCGCACCCTGCGCATGCGAAAAATTACCTAGGGGTCTTGAAGATTTTTGCCGCGAAGTTTTCAATCACATTCAAAATTTACCTAAGCGCATTGATGATTACAAAACTTTTCAAGGCCTTTGCAAATATCAAACCTCACAAAATATTGCACCCCGCACAAACCAGGAGGCGATCGTTAAATGATGTGAAATTGAAAAATGAAATTATATTTTCAATCAGCAGTTTTCGCAGATCGGCTTTTTTCTGCTCAAGGTATTTTGACGAAAGCTCTGGAACCGACCACCAAATTATACTTGGAATTTCTACGATTTGTGTTACTAATTTATACAGATTTGAATAAAGAAATGCAGGCAGAGAAACCAAAGTTGTACTTATTATACGATCAGATATACACGGCATACACGACAATTTTAAAATGCTTTATACAACTGGTTTACTTAGAACTAACAGAAAAAGAGAAAAACAAAGCCAAAGACATTTTAAATGCCAAAGAATAGAAAGTAATAAGTGTTGATGAAAATGACGTTCGGACTCATATGCCGTTATTCGAAACATATGTAAGCGAAATGATACCAAATTTGATTCGGTTGGAAAAAGACACTCAAGAGTTGGGACGATGATAAACTGTCAATTTTTTACACAGAATGTAAAGAGTTTTACTTTAAGGCAGCAGCCCGAATCAAACGAAGATTTCGTTTCAATGACAAAGAACGTCAGGGCCTAAAATTTTTACAGATGTTGAATTCACAAGTGATTTTAGATCACGATCTGAGCAAAAAACAAATAACTTCAGTATCTGATATGTTATATTATTTCCCAAATATTTTCCCGGAAAATATTACCGAATGGGATAGAGAATGGAGAATTCTTCGTTATACCAATTTCAATTTTAACGAGAGTGAGATGCCCAATGTGGAACTTTTTTGGGGCTATGTTTCCAAGTTAAAAAAAGGCGACTGATCTTCGAAATTTCCATTATTATCAAATTTTATAAAAAAGCTTATGTGTTTTCAAGAATTAATATTATGAAAACAAAACTCAGAAATAAACTTTCTACAACTAAAATAAAGGGTACTTTGTACTGAAAATCAGATATAAATAATTGTTTTGAGTTTGATGCCACCAATGAACATTTCAAAAATTCAACAAAAGCATGTACGATTTCAATAACAAAAATAAAATAGAAAATGAAAAAGATTTTCTTGAAAATCAGCTGATACCTTTATATAAATAACATGTTAGATATTATGACATACATTTATAAAATTTATTTATAGTTTCAAATACATTTTTATTTTAACATTATATCTCACATTACATTTATTGTTGTTTTCACATGATATTTTACTGTACTTACTTACTTAATTATCGGGTCCGGACTTTAGACCTTGCCACTCCAGTGTGCAGCAACAGATATCGCCTTGTCAGTGGCCATTAACTGAATTTGTGGGCACCGCAGCAGATGAGGATCATACTGCACCTCTCCACAATCGCAGTTTATGTCATCTCCCTCCAGAAAACCCCACCTCCGTTGGTTGTTTTTGCACTTAGACACCCCTTCCTTAAGTCTATTGAGAACTTTCCACGTAGGGAAGTCCAAATTGTAGACAGTGTTTGTGCTTTCAGATGGCATTATCCAGAGCCTATTGCCGAGTTCCTCTCTTCACAGATCTTTTCTGCGTTTTTCTGCAGAGGTCTTCAAGTCAGTTGTGACTTTGAGGAAACTTCTTATCGATCCTAGTCTCGAAAGAGCCATTTGATGGTCGTAAAGGGGGTGTCTAGGGTCATAAGTCTGTTTGTGTTTCTCTGTGTCCGCTGCTACGTTTCTCCTGATGTTGGGTGGAGCGATACCTATAGTAGGATAAAGTTTGTGCACCGGTGTGGGCTTAAAGCAGCCGGACGCCAATCGCGCCATGTCATTTACAGCAATATCTACTTGTTTGGCGTGTGCTGACTTCTGCCAAACGGGGCAAGCGTACTCTGTTGCGGAAACACACAAACCCAAGACAGAAGTATGGAGTACATGAGGAGATGCTCCCCAGGATAAGCCGGTGAGCTTCCGTAATATGTTATTCCTGGCGGAGACTTTCTGTTTAGTATTGGTGCAGTGCTGCTTATAGGAAAGCGTCCTATCCAGAGTTATACCAAGATATTTGGGTGTTTGGCAGTGCTCGATTCTCTCCTTCTTCCACGTGACTTCCAGTTCTCTTCTCGTCTGCTTATTTTGAGGTGTAAGGCACAGAGTTGTGTATTCTTTGGATTTGGCTTTAACATATTTTTTCATAGTATTCCCCAATTGTGTCAAGAGTTTGGGCAAGTTTTTCCTTCACCAGCTGGAAAGAGTTCTCTTGAGCAGCCACTGCTGTGTCATCAGCGTAGATGAATTGCCTGGTCTCCTCTGGTATGGGTGAATCGTTAGTATATATATTTTATTGGATTAGCGCCAGAACGCTTCCCTGTGGTAGTCCATTCTTTTGGGATCTCCATCGACTGTCCTTGCCCCGAAAAGTTACATAAAATCGTCTATTGTTCAGAAAATTGCGGATTATGGATGTAAGTTTGAAGTCCTTTGTGACATTTTATATCTTATCAATAAGTTTGGTATGGTTCACCGTATCGTATGCAGCTGTGAACCACATCCACAAACGCCACTCCTGTAATCTTTTTACTCTCGAACCCGTCTTCAATGTGCTGTACCAAGTTGAGGACCTGACCAGTACACGATCTTCCGGGTCTGAAACCTGCTTGCTCTCTTATCATTTGGCGGTCTATATGGTCTGATACCCGATTTAGAATTAGGCGTTCAAAGATTTTGCTCAGTTGACATAAAAGGGATATAGGTCTGTAGTTCTTAGGGTCGTTAGGTTCCTTTCCTGGTTTAAGGAGTGCAGTTGCATGCGCTTTCCTCCAGAGCTTTGGGATTTTTTCGCTTATTACACATGCATTCATTAGTTTAAGGACCCATTCCATGGTTTGCGCTCCAAAGTGTTTGATCTGTTCGATTCTTATTTCATCCAGTCCAGGTGCGTTGTTATTTTTCAGACTCTACTGTTAAATCTAATTTCTCATTTGATGCGTTGACTCTCCAAATAAAAGACTAGCTCTTGTTGGCTCTTGGGCATGGAGAGTGACTTACGCAAATGTTTTTGATTTATTTTGACGCAATATATTTATTATTTTTTATTTTGGTTGCTGGTGTACCTATATTAATATTATTTATTTTCGATTTGCATTTGTTTAAAGTGTTTATTTAGTTTCTTTTTTATTTTTTTTTTATATGGTTAATCTTTTTTATTTTTAAGGGTAGGTTATTAAAAAAAAATATGCCTAAATCTATATATTGATATTGTTTAGTGTATTTTTACTTTTAATGATTGTTATACATTTTTATTCAATTGTTTATTTCCAAGTTCATTTTGTTAAACTTATTAAAAATTTGATGATCACAATATGATTTTTTTGTTTAATATTTCTTCCCCGTAAATGTTTTAATTATTACTACCATTAAAAAATACAAAATTAGCAAAAGCTGTAGATTTACAGTTTTTTAATTAACATAATAAACAGTTTTTGTTTGAAGCGTGTATACAGTTTTACTCTAGGATGGGGTTGGCAACACTGGCCACTAATAATAAAATCCATACTCTCAGTCACAGTGTTTCGCGCAGAATAAGCTAGACGGGTTGGGTTTGCAGCTTGCGGCTTGCGGCTTGTGGGCTAGGTTTAAAATGATTACAATTTTAAACATGCTAAACTAACAAATTAATACAATTTGTTTTTGTAACTAAGATTCAAGTAATACAATCGAGTACTGCTTTTTACGATTTGAGTACGATTTTTTGATGGGGGCTTTTATGTATCAACAAAATCAATACATGGCCGCCGCCGCCTTTATAGTTTTTATTTGCAGTTCTTCCACAATGTTTCATCGATGTAAATTTATATGAAGCCACTCCATATTTACTTTCATTTATTATAAAATACTCTGATATTAAGCAATGACGAGAATACAAATGCAATCCAAAATGGTAAGTTCAAAAAATTTCTAACGTTTTTTTAACACTATTTTTACGACATAATGGCAGTCGACCCTTCCTACCGCCGCTCAACATGATTTTCCGGTTTGTAAACAAAAAATCAGGACGGCAATGTGAAAGAAAAAATGCATAAATGTTTCTGAAATAACAATTTTTAACAGTGTGGATCGTAAAAAGTAAAAGTTGTATTATTTTTTGTGAAACTGTTCCAGCTGATAACAAATCTACCGAAATCTACTTATTTATTTTTCTGTATCTACCGATTTCAGCTCGATGGAGGTTGGCAACCCTGCATGCCAGTTTGTCTAGGACCAGTGTTGCTGAATCTACCGATTTTTCGGTATATCTACCGATTTTGGGAGCAATCTACTTATCTACCGAATTCTATGTTAATTCTATCGATTTTCAAATATTTTGAACAATTGGTTATTTTTATGACATAACAGCAGCCGCCCTTTCCTCCCACCGCTCACTTTGATTTTCGATCTGTTTGCGATATGCGAAAGTGTTTTGTAAAAAAACAGTTTTGTCAATATTCCCAATGTTTGATAGCATCTGTCGTACATAATGAACAGCTCAATCATCGGAAATATTACTTCCCGTCATTCCGAACCGACCCTTGAAACGAAATAAAAACTACCTTACCCGGAAATGTTACTCCGCCAGCTTTCCCAGTGTTACTTGATGTACTTTTAAAATACAGCATTTTAATGTACTAAAATGATATCACGAAACGCATTTAGAACCAACGAGCCAACGAGCTCACTAGCACTCCAGGTGAAGGACTCAGTCCGGCATCTTGTGTTTACATTATATCAGTGTAAGTAACATGAATACTGAATATTACTTACTCTTCGAGCACGGCCTACATTGGAATTTCTTATTCACTGTTATAATCAATAGCACAGCATAATAATAGCATAGAATTAAGAATAAATTATATGAATAATAGGCTACAAATTAGATAAAAGGAGAACATAAAATCCAGAAAAAATGGCACTAAAGTGGCTATCGTGGTTTAAATGTTAAAAAAAATCATATTCCCTTCTCAAAAATGTTTTCCCTTTCTTTTGAAATAAATTTAGATTTGTATTTTATCATTGTTAGATCTTCCTTGTGTACTAAGTGTCCAGGAGATTATTTATACCAATTGATTAACGAACCTTTTATTATTTGATATTATTTTGTCAACAGGACCTATTTGGATTTTATGTAATCCACCACGAACACGCCGCTACTTTATCTCATAAAAGTTAGGAAAGCTGAAGAACCCCCCTGGAAATTGTGATGTCATGTCACATCAAGGAAAAGATGACATATTTTTTAATGCAGGTATTTCAAAACAAAAATTTCACACGTATGTAAACAGTTTAATAATCTATGATGCGGTGGTGGACCTGGCTTGGACACGTGCTGCGCATGCCTCAAAGAACGTAAACCCAAGTTGCCTGTTCTTTAAACCTGCGGGCTCACGCCTGGAAGGCCGTCGATGACGATCTTTCGACTTTATTCGGCGAAACTAAGAGGCGCTGGATTGACGCGGGAGGAGGCGAGAGTGCTGGCTGGCGATAGGGTCTCCCGGAGGCGTCCTCATGATCCACCAAATCCAGCTGATGTGGAAAAAAAGAATAATATAATTTTAGCCTGCTGTAGCAAAATATGACTTATTTATTTTAAAAAATAAGAGTCATATCATTGTATCAAGTCTTGCATTTCATATAGACTCATGTGACATCATAGCCATAGCCACTACGAGGGTTATGCAACATTATTCTCAAGTATTTGAGATTGGTAAAATGATTATTTATTTTATTTGTAGAGGACTGTCGTCATGATCAGATGGTCTACAATGGATTGTCTCAAGATAGAATCAAAAGCAATGATTAGTTACGCTGCTGGTGCATCACATTACCACAATTCCGTGTCCGCTCACTAATCGGGGCACATGGTGTCCACAAATAGATCCTCCGAGCCTCCCCGTCGGCTGCTGATTTCTGTGCTTCCTTCTGGCGCTTCGCCATCTGTTAATTGTCCGAGATGTCGACTAATCCTTGTTCATCAAAGGTAAGATAAAATTTAAGTACCTATTGTATGCATATTTTCCTTTATTTTTCATTTCTAAAACATATTTAATTATTAAAAAAGACATGAATAAATAAAATATTTATTGATTAAAAAGTTGTTAAAATATGAATTTCGTACAGAAAATTCAGCTTTTAAATTATGTTATAGAAGTAAATACTTCATAGCTGTCGAGCCAACAAATGTGCCATTAAGTTCTGATAAAGTATAAATTGTTCAAGAGAGTTGTTTTATTTGCTAATATGCTATTTTTAAAAATTAATTTATAGAATGATTAAGTGGCTTTGATGCTTGCCTCACGCCATATAGTTCTGGGTTCAAGATTCAGTGAGATTGCAATATCTATTTTTAATGCGATTTTTCGCAAGCCAGAGTATATTGTATTGTAATTCACTACCACAATTAGGGTTCTATCCCTTATTTTATTTAAAATTTCTGCCTATGATGTTCTACAGAAATAAATTTAATAAATAAAAAAATATGTACATTACAAAAACTGTAAAATACATATGTGTATTTTCCCAGGAGTTACATAAACACGTTCCTGTGGGGACGTTGACAAATGTCAACTGTATCCAAACAAACTAACAAACAAACCATCACACCCTTTCCTCGTAAGGGTAGGCAGAGAGGATAGAAGGCAACATCGCTCTATCTTTGCACACATATATCGCTTTCTTTACATTCATACACCTTCTTATGCACGCGCGCCGATTATTCCGCTTTTTGCCATGTCCATCTTCAAGTATTCGTTGGATTCGGTCATGCAACGTCTTTCTCAGTCTTCCTCTATTTCTGCATATGGATGCATTCGCAACACAAAACTCCTCTTTTGATTTTGTCGATAATGCTTATCTCAGCCTTATATAATGAACGGTGTGTGAACGCTATACCTGTCAGGCGGTTATTTTGGTCGATCAGTTAAATAAATAGTCGAGTAAATAGTTAACTACTCATCAAAAGGCAAAATAAATCATGTTTTAAACAAAACTAATACCTACTGTAATTTAAAATAAATGTTAATTGGTTTATACCTTAATGCCCTTAATAGTGTTGAATATGCTAATAATTCTATACATTATCACCTATCATTAATTTTTACATTATATATATATATACCTTTATTTTTTTACAGGATTAGTCAGCAGTAATCCTTAAACTTCAAACTTCAATATCGATGAATTGCCTTGGATCTGACCCTCATAATGCAGAAGACTTACCGTCACAATAACATTCAGAAGAAGCAACGCGACATATTCCGCCATAACACCACAACAACTTCCATGTGATACTCTGAAGGCATCTCCGAGAGTAGGAGTCTGAATCTACAAATTCTACGCCAACCCGAGCTCTTCAATAGTACAATGAACTCGTTAAAAACTCTGCAACATATCACGCCGTGAGTGTAAAACCAAAGTAAGTGCAAAATATTTTTTGAGATTTAATCTTCCATACACAATGGTCTTAGCTCTTGTAATCAGATCTATCGACAATTCATCCACTGCGGTCTTTTTTGATTAAATATTTACTTACTAAATGTTATTAAATATTTATATATTTCTAACCGTTTACCGACTTTTCTATATCTATCTATCGGTTTCGAGACGTACCCGTCTCTTCGGGTGGACACCAATTAAACCAACATGCCATATATTTTAAGATGCAACCCTTTCATGCGCTGATTAGGTTATGAAAATATTTTATGTCGTAAGATAAATATTAGAAAAAAGAGGGGGGGCGAGAGTTCCATAGGTACAGGGTGACCATTACAATAAAACGTCGCATGGGCAATATTAAAAGGTTGTTTGCTGACTCGAAACCGGTAGACAGAAAAGTCGGCAAGCGATTATTTACAAATGCTTGATAAAAATTAGTAAAATGTTTGACCACAAAGTTGATGTTTTCAATATTAAGAGTATTTATTTGTTTGTATAATGAATAGGTACGGTAAATAAAATTTAGGGGAACTAACTGCTCGACATCACACCGCCATGCGCCATGCGCCGGCATACGGCCATCTTGTATGTCGCGTGACGCGTGACGCGTGACACCTCACTCACGTGGCTAGGGTATCGGACTATCGGAGCGCTGCACTGGCGTCGTCCTCACAAAACTTAACTTACGCATTTTCTGTGTATACTAGGATACTTGAACGCCTTTTATTAAAATGAGATTTACCGATTATTTTATGGTTTATGACACTTCTTCAAGACATTTTCTTCAAGACTTATAAATAACATCAATTTCACGAGGTGAAACTATGCGTATTAATAGTAGAACATATTTAAAATTCATAATCAGGGTTTAAACATAATCCTACGTTACATAAAGATCAAAAGTATTGAGTTAGCTAATTTTTGTATTTGATTTTGTTTTTCCACAAATATGACGTCTACCCGGTGTTTGAAGATTTGGCGTAATCAACTCGAAAATGTGATCCATTATTTCTTATGGAAAAATTATGTTCGGAATCAGATTTGTCGAGGCTGCGGGATGTAATGTCCTTATAATTGGTATTTTATATTTCGCTAATAATTGCCTAGTAACATTTTTTTGTAAATCTGTAAATGTGATTGAAATAAAAAAAAAATATTAAATACAAATGGAGAAAATGAATTGATGCCTTTTTATACCCTTTTAATCTTTTGGTCGCGAATAACACGCTACGGTCTGAGATTTAGGTTAAAATTATGTCGAATATTGGCGGGCTACACGGCTGATAAAATAATATGATGAATGATTTTATGATGAACAAAATAATAAACTAACATAAAATTTTAATTGATCTCCTTCAAAATGCCCACTCTCTTTGGCTAGCGATGCGCTTATACCGGCGTTGATTCCTTGATTGTAAGAATTAAAAAAAAATACATATATATATTTCTATTTTTAAAAATGAAGGCTTTCTCAGAACTCCTGTACTACTTAACTAAGTTTTGTTAAAAATGGTCTGTTGAACAAATACAGACTAAAGCGACGATATAGTACAATTATTGTTATTATAATATATTATGTTTCATAGTGTACATATGTAATATATTATTATGTACCTTTAGAACATATATTTTTGTATCAAGTGAAGCTGCTAGAGTTATTTTCTTTCAATTTTTGCTAGTCAAGTACTTATTTTGTTATACTTTGTATTCCAAGCATAAAATTTAATATTTTTGCCAATAAACGTCGTATTTCGGGATTAAATAAAAAAATATGTACTAAGCGGACATTGACAGTAACATAAGATTTTATCTTTTCGCATAGTAACAAAACAACTTTCATTTGAATACACATGAATTTTATTCGAAAAAACGGCAATGTGCGCTTTTTACGTGAAGAGAGAAAAATAAATTATAAAATGTACAAACAACGAATATTACTAATGGTTTACGAATGGGTCCACAAAAAGTGCCAAAAACCTATTAATGAAAGTCAAATGGAAACAAAGGGTAAACGAAAAATAATCTATTTTTTGAAAACACTAAAAATACTTAAATAAAAGAATAGATAAAGCAAAATATTATGCTTGGGACATCACCATTAACCACGCGCAAAAGCAGGTGAATACAACACATCTCGCTACGCCCAGCACCCCAAAAGAAATCCGCCCCGCCCCAAACTGCGGTCCGCCATAACCTCAAATCTTTATCCATAAAACATGTAAAAGTATAGTGAAATGAATTCAAAATTATATATTACATAATACAATCTATAAAAGAAAAAAATGAAAAAAAAGTACATGTATATACGTATACGCGTATATACAAGCTGAACAAGTATGAAGGTGCAAATTTAAAAAAATTACAATAATGTTTATTTTAATATTATCAAAATATATGTACAAACCCGATACAGGTTGAAAAAGTAAGAAAAACGTATAAAAATTACAAATACATTGTTCAAGGTAAAAAAGTATGAAAAAGCATAAAAATCATTTCATCAGTATTAAAAATTACATATACCAGCAAAAACGGTAAAATATTTAAAAAAATATGTTTAAGATGCCCTTGATCAACTAACATTATTTATTCCAAGTACTTCTGGAAAAAAATATTCTTCAATTCGCATGTCCTGTTTCTGCATTTTGAAATTGGAACTAAAAGTTTTTGTGGCAATTTATTGAAATCCTCGAAACCTATGTATTGTAAAGATCGAGTAACGAACTTCGAAGACTTCACAGACCCAGTATAAATATAATGTTTTGATCGAGTATTGAATTGAAAGATGTCTCTATTGAACGAGGACTCTATGTTACTGAGCATTGAGTCGATAATTGTTGTGATGATAATGCTAGTTATCTCGAAATAGGAAGCATAACAAAAAGCATGATTTTTGTTTCAAAATTAATGTTCCTTACATGAGTATCATACGGTAGGTGAAACGCAGTTCTGATCGCTCTATTCTGAAAAACCTGAACCTACGGAATTTTGCGCTTAGTTGCAAAACCCAACATACAACAAAGGTATGATAAATGAGATAAAGCCCATTAAAAAAAAGATAGCTCGGAGCAGCTGAACTGAAAGAATTCTATGAAATCTGAACAGTATTCCAGTAACCGGGACAATCTTTCCCTTGACGTGCTCAACATGTTTATTCCATGTAAGCTGCGAGTCTATAAACAATATTATGCTCTCCCAAGGAAGAAGTACATAAACATAAACGTATAAAAAATCACCGGTCAAAATTGCAAGATCAGCAATTTCGAAATGCATTTGATAATATTTTTACCTAAAATTGTATGCTTCTAAACTTGAAATGGAATCAAGATAAGTCAAACTAACTTGTCAAATAGGCTTGATATCCACTTAGCTAATTGCAAATATTACGAGGAATAATTTTGTGGGGGGTATAATCTTCAACATTATTGAAATCGGTGCTGAATTTGGGATTAATTTCTTTAGAAGCGGTATATTTTCATAAC